>NC_042963.1:135000-167500 GCF_901001165.1 Salmo trutta | reverse complement strand
AATGGCAGGATCCGTCAGCGTCAGAAGGAGGGAGGGACCTATTCTCCCCGGGAGGCGGAGATTATAGAGACCAAGTTTAAACTGGATCAGATGATCGCTGTGGCCGACCTGGAGCTGAAGGAAGAGAAGCTACACCGGTCAGTGTGTGTGTGTGTGTGTGTGTGCCTACGTGTGCGTGTCTGTTTCTTCACACACACACATACACACTCCCTCTCTATCACTCCATCACAAAGGTTCACCCTCTGTAACATTATGTCCACTCTACCTCTAACACTCTTCCGACCTACCTGCATGCCTACAGACTGTGCTTGGCTACTGTTAGCACACACACACACACACACACACACACTCACACTCACAATCACACAACCACACACATGGCTGTCTGCCCACTCTCTCACTTTAACCCCTCTCTCACACTCTCTCTCCAGGTATTCCTCCTTCTTCTTTAGACGGAAGGAGATATTTGTCATCCAGTAAGTTGGTATTACAGATGTAGGATCTTCATTTGATCACTCTTTTGTTGCTGCAAACTTGTAGTGTATTTTAGTTTTAAAAACGTTTGTAATTTCCACTTTTACATCTCTGACTTGATTTGCCCTAATGAAAAGTCTATCAACCCCTATAAAAATGTCCATTAATTATAATCCACGTAATAATTCACATTTTCTGTATCTGCAGGATTATTTTCCTGGCTCAAATTAAGATCCTACATCTGTAGGCAGTGTGTTGTAGCTCTCCATGTGTGTGTTGCAGTGTGTTGTTGTCTCTCTCATTGCTTTAGTTTCGTAGTGAAGTGCTGTTATTGATTCAGTGTGTGAGTCTGTAACTGGAGAGTAATGGAAAGTAGAGTCTGCCGTACTCACAGTGTGCTAGTGTGACTCACATTGTTCTGTCAACTCTGTTTCAGACTTCTCAGCTACAGAAAGTCTCTCAAGTAAGTCACCTAATGAGTGTGTATGTTGTGCTATGTGATTGTATTTGCTTGGCAATACTAGTTAGATGTGGATTGCTGCTCTGTGAAGGATTTCTCTTACCCCCATCTCTCTCTGTCTCTCAGGCCGGTCAATAAGAAGTCTTTTCTGCAGCATGTAGAGGATCTGTGTGCCAACGAGAACGCCAAGTTCCAGGAAGAGTTTGCAGTATGTAACTCTGACCTCTGACCCCTGTGAAAACCTGTGTGTGTGTGCGCGCCTGCGTGTATGTGCGTGTCTCTGTGTGTAGTCTGACAGTGTTAACCCTGTCCTTTCCAGGAGCTACCCAAACTGCTGCACGACCTGGCTACATCAGACGCTGACCTTCCCTGGAACAGATCCACGAACCGCTTCACTAACATCAAACCCTGTATGAGCACACATGCATGCACACACACTAAGCATAACAAACACACACAGCCTAACACACTCTCTCCTCTACAGACAACAACAACCGTGTTAAGCTGCTGTCTGAACCTGGCTTGCCTGGATCTGACTACATCAACGCTAGCTTCATCTCAGTGAGTCTCTCTCACACACACACACACACACACACACACACACACACACACACACACACACACAGGAAAGAGAACACTCATGCTTTTAGGGAACATGTCATCATCTCTTGAACCTTGCAATCTAAACACTCCAATGTTTGTGTTTACTACAAAACTGGAGACTTGTGGGTTTGATCCCAGGCTGTGTCACAACCGGCTGTGACCGGGAGACCCATGGGACGGCACACAATTGGCCCAGCATCGTCCAGGTTAGGGGAGGGTTTGGCCGGCTGGGATTTCCTTGTCTCATCGTGCTCTAGTGACTCCTTGTGGTGGGCCTAGTGCCTGCAAGCTGATCAGTTGGACGCTCATCAGTTGGACGGTGTTTCCTCCGTCACATTGGTGCGACTGGCTTCCGGGTCAAGAAGCAGTGCGGCTTGGCAGGGTCGTGTTTTAGAGGACGCATGGCTCTTGATCTTTGCTTCTCCCGAGTCCGTAGGGGAGGTGCAGCGATGAGACAAGATCGCAACTACCAATTGGATATGATGAAATTGGGGAGAAAAGGGGGTAAAAGTAAAAAATGTAATAAAAATAACAAAAAAATAACTGGAGACTTGTGACTTTCCACTGTTCTGACTATAATATTCTCTCTCTTGCTGCATCTCCTTCTCCCTCAATAGGGCTATCTGTGTCCCAGTGAGTTCATAGCGACCCAGGGTCCTCTCCCCGGTACTGTGGCTGACTTCTGGAGGATGATCTGGGAGACTCGCACACAAACCATTGCTATGCTCACACAGTGCTATGAGAAAGGAAGGGTAAGGACTGGACCAAGGTTCTAGTAGTGTCAGGGTTGAATGTCTGTTTAGATCCGCTGTCACCAATTGTGTGTGTGTAGATCCGGTGTCACCAGTACTGGCCAGAAGATAATAAGCCGGTCACAGTATTTGGGGACATCATCATCACCAAGTTGACAGAGGACGTCTATCCTGACTGGACCGTCAGAGCTCTCAAAGTGGAGAGGGTAACACACACACACACACACACACACACACACACACACATACACACATACATACATACATACATACATACATACATACATACATACATACATACATACATACATACATACATACATACATACATATATTTGAGAACCCCAGAATAACTACGTTTACAGAGTTTCCCTCTTGATAATAAAAACATTGTTCTCTTTCTTTCTTTCTCTCCCTAGCATGGGGACTTCATGGTGGTTCACCACTTCAACTACACCTCCTGGCCAGAGCATGGTGTACCAGAGTCCAGCACCACACTCATACAGTTTGTTCGAGCCATCAGAGCCAACAGGCATGAGAACACCACTATAGTGGTGCATTGCAGTGCTGGTGTAGGCAGGACAGGAGTGTTTATAGCGCTGGACCACCTAATTCAACACGTCAGTGATCACGACTTTGTGGACATCTATGGTCTGGTGGCTGAACTACGCAGTGAGAGGATGTGTATGGTGCAGAACCTGGTGAGAAAGATGTCTTTATACAAAATGTATCATAAAATAATGAAATATTCTGACTGTGATATGGATATGATACTTTATAGTATGATCTAGTTTCCTCCTGTTGTCCTGATCTATTCAAACTTGTAGAGAGCCTGACATAATCTTACCAAGTGTATGCATGTCCCCAGGCCCAGTATATGTTCCTACACCAGAGTACTCTGGACCTGCTGAACAGTAAAGGAAACAGCCAGTCCATCTGGTTCGTTAACTACTCTGCTCTTGAGAAGATGGACTCACTGGATGCTATGGAGGGTGAGCGGACGCACATACACATACGCTAGCAGACACACATAAACGCACATTTCACATCTCTTTTGTTCTCTTGCAGGTGATGTTGAACTGGAATGGGAGGAGACTACGATGTAAAGGCTGAGAACTTCTCAGTCAACTTCACACCTGATAAACACACCTATTCCTGAGTCATGGGGCCAAATCCTGGACATACTGACTGTTTGTCAGATGGATTGGTCCACCAGAGATAGAGGGAGTGAAAGAGAGAGGGGGAGAGAGAGAGGAAGGAGAGAAGTTGCCCTTTTTTGGCAGGAGAGTCAAAACCACACAACAGAAACTTGGTGGTTCCCTGGCCTGAATCAACACACCATTGCAGCCCTCTTGGAGCCCTGCATCTTTTCTATGTCCACAGGCAGAAAAGAAAGAGTGGGAGATACATGTGTATATATAGTAGGGCTGTCAGAGTTAACCAGTTAACTCAAGTTAATTTCTTGTCATTTTAGTGCACACATTTCTTTGTATCACGTTTAATCATGTCTGAAAGTGTTCAAAATAGACTGAAAACATCCAAAATACATCATGCATACAGCTAAAAACCACAATGCGATGTCCAAACAAGTTGACATTGAGGTTAAAGAACGTGTGTTTTATCAATTTACCTGATTTTAATTATTGTTACTTTGGACAAAATCAAGACGTAAATATTCTTGTAATGCTTTTTGTATGAATAATCTTAAATTACAGCCCAATTTTAGCAATGACGATTAATCACAGCAAATCCTGCTATTAACGCAATTACATTTTTTCTTCTTCATTTGACAGCCCTAATATATAGGCTATATATATCACACATGTAGATACACAGGTATCTTGCACTAGTCATACCACTGTGTATTTTATTATATTCTTGTATCATGTTTTTGTACATTTAAGTTGTTCAGCCAAATAGTGTTGTCACTGTGTTCATATGTTTGTTTATATCACGTGTTACTATGTTACTATCATCGTGTTTGGGGGATAATATATTTGTGGGGTGTTATGGTTTATTTGATGTATTTTCTCTGTGTTCTACATCTGTGGAGTAAAATCAACTCCCCTACTCACCTGTCTGTCTTATCAGTCTGCATATCTATCGATCTGTCTGTCTGTCATCTTGTGCACTGTGAGCTGTTTAGTGGACAAGAAATTACACCCTGAGAAAGTCTGAGAAACTGTGTGTACAGTATCACGCGCACACACACACACACACACACACACACACACACACACACACACACACACACACACACACACACACACACACACACACACACACACACACACACACACACACACACACACACACACACACACACACACACACACACACAGAGGACTCAAGGCAGAGTACAAACTACTTTATTCTTTATTAATTTCAAACAATTCTTTAGAAATATTCCATTAGTAAACACTGTAATTGTTATAAACATGATATTCTCTTAGTAAATACTTTATAAGTGTGTCGGTGCACAGGTGCTCAATAGTGTAACACATCTCCAAGATGGACACATCTCCAAGAAGGACAGGTGAGCCAGACTCAGGGTTAGGGTTAGGGCGATAATATGTTAGGGCTTTAGAACATGCTAAAATGTCTACTATGATTCCTGCTTATTTTCCACTAAACCATCTAATGCTAACGCTAGCACGATCACAGCCACAGTATAACTCTATGATCATTTAGTGATGTCATCATGTAGATGTGTCATCTCTGTGTGTGTTTCCATGGTAACTGGACTGCCTGTTTTGTCTCCCGTGGTAACAGTGGGGTTCTGTTGCCCCCATAGTCTGAAAAACAAATCGATTTTTTTTCTTGTCCAAGTTAAATACAATTTCCTCCCCTCTGTATAAATACACACATCAGCACTGCCCATTATTTCTATGTTAAATCTATATATCACCTATATACTCATATCCATTATTCATCTGTACTCCAAAAATATGGTGCGACACTTAGAGGACAGTCTCAGTGGGTCACCACGTGTCACAGCCCTCAGAGAGAGGGGAAGGAAGAGATGTTACAACAATCAGTAATAATAAAACAAATTAATATTCTGATAAATATCTTATTTTGTAAGTCATTCTCTGGTTTAATGCTGTGTGTGTGTGTGTGTGTGTGTGTGTGTGTGTGTGTGTGTGTGTGTGTGTGTGTGTGTGTGTGTGTGTGTGTGTGTGTGTGTGTGTGTGTGTGTGTGTGTGTGTGTGTGTATTGTATTGGTTGTGTATATACATCCCTGTGGGACAAGCAGTCCAGTGAAGAGTAGAACAGGCAAACGTAAATTCCGGACTATAAGCCGCAACTTTTTTCCCACGCTTTGAACATCACGGCTTAAACAATGACGCGGCTAATATATGGATTTTTCCCGCTTTCAATTTATTTTTATTTTTTTAAACATTCTGTGACGTGCTCAGTTTTTTGGCGGCATGAAGCTTTCATTAGACCAATGAAATTGCCGAACGGGTTACGGTCAAACAACTTTTTTGTTTACTGTTTAGATTAAATCGAGCGCTCTCAAACTTCCCATCATTCTGATTACGGTAGTCCTTTTGTCACCCTCATCATGGCAAGACACGGAGAAATGCATATGATGCAGCTTTCAAGTTGAAGGCGATTGATCTGGCTGTTGGAAAAGGACATAGAGCTGCTGCACGGGAGCTTGGTCTTAATGAGTCGATGATAAGACGTTGGAAACAGCAGCGTGAGGAATTGACTCAGTGCAAAAAGACAACTAAAGCTTACTGCTAATTTTTTATTTTTTGTTACAAGCCGTGTTTCGTTAAAGCCTATTTATTTTTGTTACAAGCCGTGTTTCGTTAAAGCCTATTTATTTTTGTTACAAACCGTGTTTCGTTAAAGCCTGTGTAAAGTTCATTTGTTTCAATGTACCGGTAGGCACCTGCGGCTTATTTGTGTTCAAATGTATAATTTTTTTTTAAATTCAGTGGGTGCGGCTTATATTCAGGTGCGCTTAATAGTCCGGAAATTACGGTAATCATGTGAGAATGGGTATAGATTCACAACGTGAGACTGAATATTCAAAAGGACTAATAAGCTAGAATGTTAGAACATGATCAATTAATAAGATTCAACACGAATGTTTTTATGAACTAATCATATGAACATCATTAACTAATAAGATTGAAAGTTGACAAGTAGCAGATCAAATAAGATTGTCGTCAGTACTGGTGTTTACCTGAGTGTGAGGCTTGGACCCATGTAACAAAACCTCAGAGACGATAACAATGGTATTCACACGCCCGCAAACACACACACACACACACACACACACACACACACACACACACACACACACACACACACACACACACACACACACATATATAGAAGTCAGACATTATTGTAATAATCTGTAAACCAGGCCTCAATAGAAACAGTCTTCCCTCCCTGCTGCTCTGACATACTCACTTCTTCAGGATCAAAAGTATTATTAGCATCTCATTATCATCTTATAACACAAAACACAGAGTGCCAAGGAGGAGGGCTAAAACCCTAGGTGAGAGTTGATGATGTGATGGAGATGATACAGTTTAAGTTGGAAGTTTACATACACTTAGGTTGGAGTCATTAAAACTCGTTTTTCAACCACTCCACAAATTTCTTGTTAACAAACTATAGTTTTGGCAAGTCGGTTATGATATCTACTTTGTGCATGACAAGTAATTTTTCCAACAATTGTTTACAGACAGATTATTTCACTTATAATTCACTGTATCACAATTCCAGTGGGTCAGAAGTTTACATACACCAAGTTGACTGTGCCTTTAAGCAGCTTGGAAAATTCCTGAAAATTATGTCATGGCTTTAGAAGCTTCTGATAGGCTAATTGACATCATTTGAGTAAATTGGAGGTGTACCTGTGGATGTAATTCAAGGCCTACCTTCAAACTCAGTGCCTCGTTGCTTGACATCATGGGAAAATCAAAAGAAATCAGCCAAGACCTCAGAAAAAATTTGTCGACCTCCACAAGTCTGGTTCATCCTTGGGAGCAATTTCCAAATGCCTGAAGGTACCACGTTCATCTGTACAAACAATAGTACGCATGTATAAACACCATGGGACCACGCAGCTGTCATACCGCTCAGGAAGGAGACGCGTTCTGTCTCCTAGAGATGAATGTACTTTGGTGCGAAAAGTGCAAATTAATCCCAGAACAACAGCAAAGGACCTTGTGAAGATGCTGGAGGAAACAGGCACAAAAGTATCTATATCCACAGTAAAACGAGTCCTATATCGACATAACCTGAAAGGCCGCTCAGCAAGGAAGAAGCCACTGCTCCAAAACCGCCATAAAAAAGCCAGACTACGGTTTGCAACTGCACATGGGGACAAAGACTGTCCTTTTTGGAGAAATGTCCTCTGGTCTGATGAGACAAAAATAGAACTGTTTGGCCATAATGACCATCGTTAGGTTTGGAGGAAAAAGGGGGAGGCTTGCAAGCCGAAGAACACCATCCCAACCGTGAAGCCAGGGGGTGGCAGCATCATGTTGTGGGGGTGCTTTGCTGTAGGAGGGACTGGTGCACTTCACAAAATAGATGGTATCATAAGGAAGGATAATTATGTGGATATATTGAAGCAACATCTCAAGACATCAGTCTGGAAGTTAAAGCTTGGTTGCAAATGGGTCTTCCAAATGGACCATGACCCCAAGCATACATCCAAAGTTGTGGCAAAATGGCTTAAGGACAACAAAGTCAAGGTATTGGAGTGGCCATCACAAAGCCCTGACCTCAATCCTATAGAAAATTTGTGGGCAGAACTGAAAAAGCGTGTGCGAGCAAGAAGGCCTACAAACCTGATTCAGTTACACCAGCTCTGTCAGGAGGAATGGGCCAAAATTCACCCAACTTATTGTGGGAACCTTGTGGAAGGCTACCCGAAACGTTTGACCCAAGTTAAACAATTTATAGGCAATGCTACCAAATACTAATTGAGTGTTTGTAATCTTCTGACCCACTGGGAATGTGATGAAAGAAATAAAAGCTGAAATAAATAATTCTCTCTACTATTATTCTGAAATTTCACATTCTTAAAATAAAGTGGTGATCCTAACTGACCTAAGACAGGGAATTTTTACTAGGATTAATGTCAGGAATTGTGAAAAACTGAGTTTAGATGTATTTGGCTAAGGCGTATGTAAATTTCCGACTTCAGAATGGTGAACTTATTACTAAATGAAATGAGAGTTTGACTGTGTGATAATAGGTTGCTTCTTGTGTAAATATTTTCTGTCTGGATTTTAATGATTTGTTACTAAATGAAATGAGAGTTTGACTGTGTGATAATAGGTTGCTTCTTGTGTAAATATTTTCTGTCTGGATTTTAATGATTTGACTGTGTGATAATAGGTTGCTTCTTGTGTAAATATTTTCTGTCTGGATTTTAATGACAGTTCCATTCACTGGGAGGAATTCCTTTTGTTGCATCAGCTGTGTGATATCAGGGCAGGGTTATAGTCAGGGATTAGGGGGTGGGAGGGGCATTCTAGAGTGTTCTTTCTAAAGTCAGGTACAGATATAGATATGTACAGATGACACTGTGTCACAAGAGCTGTCAGATTAGAAAATCTATCTTTAGAAATGTTGTCAAAAGTACATCATAATCAAAAATACACATTACATCATTAGATGACTTTGAATTTATATTGATTTGAAACCTCTCCATTTTCTCCCACTCTATTTCTCGGCTTATTCCCTCTCTCTCAGCTGACTTCCTTACCTCCCTCTTTCTCTTCCTCCCTTCCTCGTCTCACCCTTTCCCTCTCTATCTTTGTCTATGAGTGTTTGTGTTGTGTGTTTCTCCCAGTATATCACTGTTTAACAGAAGTTCAGAGGACAGAGGATTAGGTGTGGTAGGATCAGGGGACATATGTCAGACGAGGCTGCGGGAACCACTAGAGTTGCGTCTGCGCAGGGGGTGAGGAAGGGTGTGTGGAAGGGGGTAGGGGGAGTCGGGGGGACAGTACTGGTGGGGGTGGTTGTAGGGGGGAGGAGGGGGAGGCAGAGGGGGCTCAGATCCCTCTCTGATCCGTACTGGTGTGGACATCGCTGATTGGATGAGGCGGTGGTGGGAGGCGGGGCTTCCTTGGCTGAGAAAGGCTTCCATTCGCCCCTGGCCGCTCTGGTCCACAACAATCACCTTGACGATCTGCTGGCATTGAATGAGGGTGTCTGGGCGGAGTTCTCCAGGGTGGGTGGGGCTAAGCATTGCCAGGGGTGCTGCCAGAGCCAGTTGGGTGGAGTCAGGACTGGTCACATGGTAGGTCTGAAGCAGCCTATCAGGGCTGGCCTGGGTCATGTGGTAGGTCTGCAGCAGCCTATTGTGAATTGACACCTAGTTTAGAAACAGCCAGAGAATGGCATGAGGAGTTACCAGCCTGAACGCAGCCTACAGCAGCCCTCTGGTGGGTTAGACACAATGGCAGCATGCAGGGAGCGAACACACACACACAATGTCTCCCTAACAAAGATTTTTACATTTACATCATTTAGCAGACGCTCTTATCCATAGCAATTTACAGGAGCATAGGCACATTGACAGATTTTTCACCAAGTCGGCTCGGGGATTAGAATCAGCAACCTTTCAGTTACTGGCCCAACTCTCTTAACCACTGTGCTACCTGCTGCTAAGATATATGCAACTCTAATGGACTGACTAAGAGTTAGGGCTTGTTGGGAGGTTGGGTTGGGAGCTGCTAGTTCTGTAGAGAGGGCATTTAGAGTGGAGGAACTGGGCTTGATTCAAATCAAATCAAATTGTATTTTTCACATGCGCTGAATACAACCGGTGAAATGCTTACTTACAAAACCTGAACTAACAATGCAGTTTTAAGAAAAAATAAGTGTTAAGAAAGTATTTACTAAATAAACTAAAGTAAACAATAAAATAATAACAAATAATTAAAGGGCAACAATAAAATAACAGTAACGAGGCTATATACAGGGGGTACCAGTACAGAGTCAATGTTCGGGGGCACCAGTTAGTCGAGGTAATTGAGGTAATATGTATGAGGATGGGGGCGTGTTCGGCCCTCCTTTTCCTGTAGTCCACGATCATCTCCTTTGACTTGATCACGTTGATCCTCTGACCTCCTCCCTATAGGCTGTCTCATCGTTGTCTGTGATCATGCCTACCACTGTTGTGTTGTCGGCAAATTAAATGATGGTGTTGGAGTCGTGCTTGGCTATGCAGTCATGGGTGAACAGGGAGTACAGAGGGGACTAAGCACGCACCCCTGAGGGGCTCCCGTGTTGAGGATCAGAGTGGCAGATGTGTTGTTACCTACCCTTACCACCTGGGGGCGGCCCGTCAGGAAGTCCAGGATTCAGTTGTTGAGAGGGCTGTTTAATTCCTGGGATGATGGTGTTGATGTGAGCCATGACCAGCCGTTCAAAGCACTTCATGACTACAGACATGAGTGCTACAGGGCGGTAGTCATTTAGGCATGTTACCTTGGTGTTCTAGGGCACATTGACTATGATGGTCTGCTTGAAATATGTTGCTATTACAGACTCAGTCAGGGACAAGTGTAAATGTCAATGAGGACACTTGCCAGTTGGTCAGTGCATGCTCGGAGTATACATCCTGATAATCCATTTGGCCCTCCAGCCTTGTGAATGTTGACCTGTTTATCGGTCATACTCACATCGGCTACGGAGAGCGTAATCACACAGTCGTCCGGAACAGCTGGTGCTCTCATGCATGCTTCAGTGTTGCTTGACTTGAAGGCGCATAGAAGTAATTTAGCTTGTCTGGTAGGCTCGTGTCACTGGGCAGCTCACGGCTGTGCTTCCCTTTGTAGTCCGTAATAGTTTACAAGCCCTGCCACATCTGACGAGCGTCGAAGCCGTTGTAGTAGGATTCAATCTTAGTCCTGTATTGATGCTTTGCCTTCATCGGAGGGCATAGCGGGATTTCTTATCAGTGTCCAGGTTAGAGTCCCGTTCCTTGAAAGCAGCAGCTCTACCCTTTAGCTCAGTGTGGATGTTGCCTGTAATCCTTGGCTTCTGGTTGGGGTATGTACGTACGGTCACTGTGGGGACGACATCATCAATGCACTTATTGATGAAGCCAGTGACTGATGTAGTGAACTCCTCAATGCCATCGGAAGAATCCCAGAACATATTCCAGTCTGTACTTGCAAAATAGTCCTGTAGCTTAGCAACTGCGTCATCTGACCACTTCCATATTATGCGTGTCACTGGTACTTCCTGCTTTAGATTTTGCTTGTAAGCAGGAATCAGGAGCATAGAGTTATAGTCAGATTTGCCAATTGGAGGGCTAGGGAGAGCTTTGTACGCGTCTCTAAGCGTGGAGTAAAGGTGGTCTAGAGTTTTCTCCTGTTGAAAATGTAACATGCTGGTAGAAATTAAGTCAAATGGATTTAAGTTTCCCTGCATTAAAGTCCCGGCCACTAGGAGCGCCGCCTCTGGATGAGTATTTTCTTGAATTGGTTTGTGGTGGTAAATAGACAGCTATGAAATATATAGATGAAAACTCTCTTGGTACATAGTGTGGTCTACAGCTTATCATGAGATACTCTACCTCAGGCGAGTAAAACCTTGAGACTTCATTAATATTAGATTTTGTACACCAGCTGTTGTTGACACAGACCGCCACCCCTTGTCTATCTGTTCTATCTTGCCGATGCACAGAAAACCCAGCCAGCTGTATGTTATCCATGTCGTCGTTCAACCACGAATGGATGAAACATAAGATATTACAGTTTTTAATGTCCCGTTGGTAGGATAGTCTTGATCGGAGCTCATCCAGTTTATTATCCAATGATTGCACGTTGGCTAATAGGACTGATGGTAGAGGAGTTTACCCACTCGCCGTCAGATTCATATAAGGCACCCCAACCTATATCTCTGTCTCTTCTTAATGCAAATGATGGAGATTTGGGCCTTGTCTGGTGTCTGAAGTAAATCCTTTGCGTCCGACTCGTTACGAGGTGAGTAATCGCTGTTCTGATATCCAGAAGCTCTTTTCGGTCATAAGAGACGGTGGCAGAAACATTAAGTCCAAAAGTCCAAAAAGTTACAAATAATGCAAAAGAACACACAATAGCACAATTGGTTAGGAGCCCGTAAAACGGCAGCAATTTCCTCCAGCGCCATTTTAAAAAATCATACACATGCATGCATACACAGACACACGCATCAACCCTGAGTCTGGCCATGGAGATGGTTTTCTAGCATGCCAACAGGGCTTAGAAAAGCTTATGATGGCTGGGAAGCAGATGTTCTGTTAGCAGGAGACTAATAGCTAATAGCTAAACCCCCACTAGCAGGTGACTAATAGCTAATTACTGGCCCCTGTTAGCAGAAAGCTGAAGGTTAAATCTAGCCCTACAGTTGTGGCTGTGTCACTCTGAGTCACACAGAGCTGGAGGGAAATGACGAGGGTCTCCTTTACTCCTCACCTGTCTGTATCTTTGCTAGCAAAAAATACACTGTGTGTATGTGACTCACCTCCACAGTGTTGTTGCTAGTCTTGTCATACAGATCTTTCTGGGCTGAGGGGAGAAACACAGAAGTGACACTCAGAGACACAGAGTGGTGTGTGGCGCTAGTTGCTAACTTAGTGTTTGTTTCTTACCTGTGGGGGATCCTGTGTGTCGACTGAGTGTGCCCATCTGTCCTCCGTTGGTGTGGGGGGTGTGAGTCTGCACCCCCTGTTCTCTCTTCAGCTCCCCTGTAGACAGTGATATATGACCATATATTACATGTAGTGTGTGTGTGTGTGTGTGTGTGTGTGTGTGTGTGTGTGTGTGTGTGTGTGTGTGTGTGTGTGTGTGTGTGTGTGTGTGTGTGTGTGTGTGTGTGTGTGTGTGTGTGTGTGTGTGTGTGTGTGTGTGTGTGTGCTCACATTGGATGTGTATCTGCTCCATCTCGTTGACCTCAGTGATAGACTCTCGTAGCTCCTCTGTGAACTTCCTGAGCTCCTCTCCACTGGGGGAGCAGAAACTCACCATCTGCTTCTTCTCTGACGAGAACGGACTCAACATGGTGATGCCATGAGCATAGTCTGGACACACACAGTTAGCTATGTGAGAAGAATGGTGATGCCACTGGTATAGTCTGGACTCTGGACAGACAATGTCACAGCTCATAATTAGCTATGTATGTAGAAGTACAGTGTTATAGTACAGTAGTAGTAGTCGTAGCAGTGGTAATGGTAGTATAGTAATTACATTCGTTACTGAAGAGGTGGAATTGCATGCCCAGTAGACCCATGGCTTTACAGAAGGTGTAGGAGGCAGAAGTCTTCTTCTTGGGACACAACTTCAGGATCTGTGTGAGGAGATAGCAGAATGAACATAAGCTATACCATCAGTACACATACACACACTGTTATTACACAAAATAACACTAGTCGTGTGCGTGTGTACGCGGTAGCGTGCTTGTGTGTGTTCTCACAAGTATGAGGTCGTTGAACAGGAACACCTCTCTCTGGGTGTTGGCCAGTTTCTGTTTCAGGGGTTTGTTGAAGTCTGCCACCTCAAACAGACGACAGCAGCACACCAGCCTACGGTGGGGCACAGACAGAATCTACAAAGAAACACACACACACACCATGAGGTTAACACACACACACCATGTGCTAAACATACGCACCATGGGCTAAACACACACACACCATGAGGTTAACACACACACACCATGGGCTAAACACACACACACCATGTGCTAAACATACGCACCATGGGCTAAACACACACACACCATGGGCTAAACACACACACACCATGAGGTTAACACACACACACCATGAGGTTAACACACACACACCATGTGGTTAACACACACACACCATGGGGTTAACACACACATACCATGAGGTTAACACACACACACCATGAGGTTAACACACACACACCATGGGCTAAACACACACATACCATGAGGTTAACACACACACACCATGAGGTTAACACACACACACCATGAGGTTAACACACACACACCATGGGGTTAACACACACACACCATGAGGTTAACACACACACCATGAGGTTAACACACACACACCATGGGGTTAACACACACACACCATGAGGTTAACACACACACACCATGGGCTAAACACACACATACCATGAGGTTAACACACACATACCATGAGGTTAACACACACACACCATGAGGTTAACACACACACACCATGGGGTTAACACACACACACCATGAGGTTAACACACACACACTATGGGCTAAACACACACACACCACAGGCTTAACACACACACACCATGGGCTAAACACACACACACCATGAGGTTAACACACACACACCATGGGCTAAACACACGCACCATGAGGTTAACACACACACACACCATGGGGTTAACACACACACACCATGAGGTAACACACACACACCATGGGTTAAACACACACACACCATGGGTTAAACACACATACACCACAGGCTTAACACACACACACACCATGGGGTTAACACACACACACCATGGGGTTAACACACACACACCATGGGGTTAACACACACACACCATGAGGTTAACACACACACACCATGGGCTAAACACACTCACCATGGGCTAAACACACACACACCATGGGTTAAACACACATACACCACAGGCTTAACACACACACACACCATGGGGTTAACACACACACACCATGGGGTTAACACACACACACCATTGGCTAAACACACACATATACACACACCATGAGGTTAACACACACACACCATGGGGTTAACACACACACACCATGGGGTTAACACACACACACCATGGGGTTAACACACACACACACCATGGGGTTAACACACACACACCATTGGCTAAACACACACATATACACACCATGGGGTTAACACACACACACCATTGGGTTAACACACACACACCATGGGGTTAACACACACACACCATGAGGTTAACACACACACACCACAGGCTTAACACACACACACCATGGGGTTAACACACACACACACCATTGGCTAAACACACACATATACACACACCATGAGGTTAACACACACACACCATTGGGTTAACACACACACACCATGGGGTTAACACACACACACCATGAGGTTAACACACACACACCATTGGGTTAACACACACACACCATTGGGTTAACACACACACACACCATGGGGTTAACACACACACACACCATGGGGTTAACACACACACACCATTGGCTAAACACACACATATACACACCATGGGGTTAACACACACACACCATTGGGTTAACACACACACACCATGGGGTTAACACACACACACCATGAGGTTAACACACACACACCATGAGGTTAACACACACACACCATGGGGTTAACACACACACACCATGAGGTTAACACACACACACCATGGGCTAAACACACACATACCATGAGGTTAACACACACATACCATGAGGTTAACACACACACACCATGAGGTTAACACACACACACCATGGGGTTAACACACACACACCATGAGGTTAACACACACACACTATGGGCTAAACACACACACACCACAGGCTTAACACACACACACCATGGGCTAAACACACACACACCATGAGGTTAACACACACACACCATGGGCTAAACACACGCACCATGAGGTTAACACACACACACCATGGGGTTAACACACACACACCATGAGGTAACACACACACACCATGGGCTAAACACACACACACCATGGGTTAAACACACACACACCATGGGTTAAATACACATACACCACAGGCTTAACACACACACACACCATGGGGTTAACACACACACACCATGGGGTTAACACACACACACCATGGGGTTAACACACACACACCATGAGGTTAACACACACACACCATGGGCTAAACACACTCACCATGGGCTAAACACACACACACCATGGGTTAAACACACATACACCACAGGCTTAACACACACACACACCATGGGGTTAACACACACACACCATGGGGTTAACACACACACACCATTGGCTAAACACACACATATACACACACCATGAGGTTAACACACACACACCATGGGGTTAACACACACACACCATGGGGTTAACACACACACACCATGGGGTTAACACACACACACACACCATGGGGTTAACACACACACACCATTGGCTAAACACACACATATACACACCATGGGGTTAACACACACACACCATTGGGTTAACACACACACACCATGGGGTTAACACACACACACCATGAGGTTAACACACACACACCACAGGCTTAACACACACACACCATGGGGTTAACACACACACACACCATTGGCTAAACACACACATATACACACACCATGAGGTTAACACACACACACCATTGGGTTAACACACACACACCATGGGGTTAACACACACACACCATGAGGTTAACACACACACACCACAGGCTTAACACACACACACCATGGGGTTAACACACACACACCATTGGCTAAACACACACATATACACACACCATGGGGTTAACACACACACACCATTTGCTAAACATACACATATACACACACCATGAGGTTAACACACACACACCATTGGGTTAACACACACACACCATTGGGTTAACACACACACACCATGGGGTTAACACACACACCATGGGGTTAACACAGACACACTCACCACTCTCTCACACACATGCACACACCTCTCCCTCAAACTCTCTCACTCTCTCTCCTCTCTTTCATATACACAACACACACACGCACCACTCTCTCTCTCTCTCTCTCTCCCTCTCGCATTCTGTCTAGCTATCTGACACACACACACACCCAAACCCAACACACTCACCGTCTTCATGCCCAGTATGGACTGTTCCACACGGCTGACGTAGGTGACGTGGTCTTCGTTGGAGCGTAGCTCTCGCTGCTGGGTCCTCTCATAGATCCCTGCTACCATCTCCCTGGGGATGTCTGCCCCGTCGTCCACTCCTGAGGGAACAGGGACACACACTACCAGTCACACAGGAGGAACTACAGAGGAAATTCTCAAAATAAAGTAATAGCTGAATTTACTCCATCCCTGGTTTAGACTCGTTGCAGGACATGACAGGATTGGCTGGTGTTAGGAGCACCCCTATTTGTCAACAGTAGATATGCTGTGGCTCTATCGTACCACTAGAGGGAGACCTTGTGTTGTGTTCTAGTCAGGAGAGAAGCCCCCATTCCAAAATCAAATCAAATCGTATTGGTCACATACACATGGTTAGCAGATGTTATTGTGAGTGTAGCGAAATGCTTGTGCTTCTAGTTCTGACAGTGCAGCAATATCTAACATGTAATCTAACAATTCCACAACAGATACCTAATACACACAAATCTAAGTAAAGGAATGGAATAAGAATATATACATATAAACATATGGATGAGCAATGGCACAGTGGTATAGGCAAGATGCAATAGATGGTATAAAATACAGATATACATATGAGATGAGTAATGCAAGATATGTAAACATTATTAAAGTGGCATTATTAAAGTGGCATTATTAGAACATGAGGAGGGGAGTTAGGGATGTTCCAGCCCTCAGTCTTCTCTCTCTTGTCCCTGGTTTGGTGAGTTCTCTACACTGAACAGCCCTGATCCTGCCACTCTAATGATATGGGCCAGTCCAGATGAAAATGGTCCTGTGTTGTATTAAAATATTCAAAGCATTGTGTGTGTGCATCTGTGCAGGTTTGTGTGTCAGTTCTATAAATAACCCCTCCAGTGTTTCAGAAACACTGTCATAAATGTTGCAAGGCTTCTGCAGCTCATTATACTGAGTCACACTCATAAACACACACACACACACACACACACACACACACACACACACACACACACACACACACACACACACACACACACACACACACACACACACACACACACACACACACACACACACACACACACACACACACACACACACACACACACACACACAAATATCACCATGGGGTTTGTATTATTTTATTGACAACACACAGACAGACACACAGACAACCAGTCACCTCGTAGGTTGCGTATGAAATCGTCGAGGCCCATCTTGCGTTGAGGTTTGATGTTAGGGGAGTACATGTCAGTGTTGAGGAGGACCACAGCAAAGGCCAGGATGAAGATGGTGTCTGGGTTATGGAACTGCTGCACCACCTCAGGATTACACATGCAATACCTCTGACTGGAGAGATGGACAGAGAGAGATGGAGAGAGAGGTATCTACACATACTCTTTTGTTGCTGAGAATTTTGCAAACCTGTAGTGTATTCAAGGTTTAAAACTGCTTCTAAACTTAGTAATTTCCACTTTAAAATGTCAGCCCTAAGAAAAAATGTATAAACCCCTACAAAGAAATTCCAATAATTTTAACCCACATAATAATTCACAGTTTCTGTTGCAGCTGGATTATTTTCCTGTTGTAGCAAACTGGCTCAAATTAAGATCCTACATATGTACAGTACCTCTGACAGGGGGAAGGGGGCAGTGAAAAAGAGAGAGTGAAAGAGAGACAGAGAAAGAGACAGGTCCAGTGAAAAAGAAAGAGAGTGTGAAAGAAAGAGAAAGAGACAAAAGCTGTTCTGCTGTAATGGTCTCAGAAACAAACAGCTTCTCCATCAGTATCTTTAGTTAGTAACTCATCTTCAGACATTAATACTGTTAACTTGTGAGTTCTTACATCCTGACAAGAGTTGTACGGTATAACCCTCCTCCCAAGCATATACACACATACACTTTGTCAGTGTTCAGTTTCCTGAGATTCCTGCTGCACATCAAATACTCTGACACTGGGAATGATCAGTGTGTGTGTGTGATTACATAACAAAGTTATTTCTACACCAGCTAGTTCTCTTATCTTCACATCTGCATATGAGAGATGCTCACCAGCTGGCACGGAATAATACCTCCATTAAAATAACTTCTTATGTCACCCTATGTCACCCTTATGACAGATGACATAACATCTGTTACATAACACTCATGTAACTTCTTGTCTATCTTACTACCCCCTCCCAGATAGGTAGGACGTTGTCCCTACAGCTTAAAACCTTGGTCCTGGTGACAGGACACTTCTTGTCTATCTTACTACCCCCTCCCAGATAGGTAGGACATTGTCCCTACAGCTTAAAACCTTGGTCCTGGTGACAGGACACTTCTTGTCTATCTTACTACCCCCTCCCAGATAGGTAGGACGTTGTCCCTACAGCTTAAAACCTTGGTCCTGGTGGCAGGACACTTCTTGTCTATCTTACTACCCCCTCCTAGATAGGTAGGACGTTGTCCCTACAGCTTAAAACCTTGGTTCTTGGTGGCAGGACACTTCTTGTCTATCTTACTACCCCCTCCTAGATAGGTAGGACGTTGTCCCTACAGCTTAAAACCTTGGTCCTGGTGACAGGACACTTCTTGTCTATCTTACTACCCCCTCCTAGATAGGTAGGACGTTGTCCCTACAGCTTAAAACCTTGGTCCTGGTGACAGGATACTTCTTGTTTTAGACCTGGGAGACCACTAGGTAGCTGGAATTTTTTAGGAATCAGGTCAGGTGTGGTGCTTGGTTGGACTTGCTGTTTGTGATACCACAGAACCAGAATGTCTGCCCCTGGAGTAACCCTGATATGCTGATCAATCTGAGGATATGATGTGATTGGTTGATGGGTCTGACCTGAAAGCTTCAATGAGTCTCTCCACCTTCTGGGCCTCTCCCTGGACTCTGATGTGAGCCTGGAACTTCCTCAGAGCCTCGTCCAGCTCCATTCCAGAGAAGTCCATCTCATCGACCACACAGCTAGAGAAAGGGGGAGAAGAGGTTAGTTGGCTATGTCTCTCTCATGTCACCATTGACTTCATTGTTTTGTGTGTTTGTGTCTGAGGGTGAGAGAGAGTGAGTGTACAACTGCTCTTGGCGTTTTTTCCCCTTTTTCAGTCATAGTTCCATTACAGAAACACTGACCTGGAAAAGGCACACACACACACACACACACAAATTTACTCACACACTTAACAAGTGCTTATACAGTACATATTCCTCCCAAAGGATAAAGGAAAAGAGAGGGAGATAGAGGGGGGAGTATAGAGAAAATAAAAGAAAGGAAGAGAGGGGGAGTAGAGAGAAAAGAAGAGAAGGGAGAGAGGGGGAGTAGAGGGAAAAAAAGAGAAGGGAGAGAGGGGGAGTAGAGAGAAAAGAAGAGAAGGGAGAGAGGGGGAGTAGAGGGAAAAAAAGAGAGGGAGAGAGAGGGGGAGAAAAAAATTGTGCTGAGTGCTGTGACCTATTTTTTCTCTAAGCAAAGCACATTCTCCTGGCTCTCTCGCTCTCTGCAGTGTGAGAGCATGCATCCGTGTGTGTGTATGAGTGTGTATGTGTCAAACATATTTGTGCTTTATTTTGTGTGTGGACTCACTCCAGGACGTCTCTGTTGAAGAGCAGCTTGCTGTTCCCCAGGAACTCTCCAATCATCTGTCGGCTTAGGCCCTTCCTCTGTAACAGGAAGTGGGCCACGCCCATGGGCGTGTCTGGGATGAAACCACGCGTGATCAGGAAGTGGATGCCTCTTTCTGGGTTGCTAGAGCAGAGATAGATAACACAATAAGTGTATGCGTGTGTGTGTGTGTGCGTGTATGTGTGTGAATAGAACCGTAAAGTGATAGGCAACTCTCTCAGTCTCAGGGATGCACATTAGCTAATTTACAATAACTACAGGCTGCAGGCCAACTGTATATACAGTTGAAGTCGGAAGTTTACATACACTTAGGTTGGAGTCATTAAAACTTGTTTTTCAACCACTCCACAGATTTCTTGTTTAACAAACTACATGTTTTGGAAGTCGGTTATGACATCTACTTTGTGCATGACAAGTAATTTTTCGAACAATTGTTTACATACAGATTATTTCAATTATAATTCACTGTATCATAATTCCAGTGGGTCAGAAGTTTACATACACCAAGTTGTGCCTTTAAACAGCTTGGAAAATTCCAGAAAATGATGTCATGGCTTTAGAAGCTTCTGATAGGCTAATTGACATCATTTGAGTCAATTGGAGGTGTACCTGTGGATGTATTTCAAGGCCTACCTTCAAACTCAGTGCATCTTTTCTTGACATCATGGGAAAATCCAAAGAAATTATTCAAGACCTCAGAAAAAAAGTAGCAGACCTCCACAAGTTTGGTTCATCCTTGGGAGTAACTTCCAAACGCCTGAAGGTACCACGTTCATCTGTACAAACAATAGTACGCAAGTATAAACACCTTGGGACCACGCAGCCGTCATACCGCTCAGGAAGGAGACGCGTTCTGTCTCCTAGAGATGAACGTACTTTGGTGCGAAAAGTGCAAATCAATCTCAGAACAACAGCAAAGGACCTTGTGAAGATGCTGGAGGAAACAGGCACAAAAGTATCTATATCCACAGTAAAACGAGTCCTATATCGACATAACCTGAAAGGCCGCTCAGCAAGGAAGAAGCCACTGCTCCAAAACCGCCATAAAAAAGCCAGACTATGGTTTGCAACTGCACATGGGGACAAAGATTGTACTTTTTGGAGAAATTTCCTCTGGTCTGATGAGACAAAAATAGAACTGTTTGGCCATAATGACCATCGTTATGTTTGGAGGAAAAAAGGGGAGGCTTGCAAGCCTAAGAACACCATCCCAACCGTGAAGCACGGGGGTGGCAGTATCATGTTGTGGGGGTGCTTTGCTGCAGGAGGGACTGGTGCACTTCACAAAATAGTTGGCATCATGAGGAAAAACAATTATGTGGATATATTGAAGCAACATCTCAAGACATCAGTCAGGAAGTTAAAGCTTGGTCGCAAATGGGCCTTCCAAATGGACAATGACCCCAAGCATACTTCCAAAGTTGTGGCAAAATGGCTTAAACAACAAAGTCAAGGTATTGGAGTGGCCATCACAAAGCCCTGACCTCAATCCTATAGAAAATGTGTGGGCAGAACTGAAAAAGCGTGTGTGAGCAAGGAGGCCTACAAACCTGACTCAGTTACACCAGCTCTGTCAGGAGGAATGGGCCAAAATTCACCCAACTTATTGTGGGAAGCTTGTGGAAGGCTACCCGAAACGTTTGATCCAAGTTAAACAATTTAAAAGCAATGCTACCAAATACTAATTGAGTGTATGTAAACTTCTGACCCACTGGGAATGTGATGAAAGAAATAAAAGCTGAAATAAATCATTCTCTCTACTAGTATTCTGACATGTCCCATTCTTAAAATAAAGTGGTGATCCTAACTGACCTAATACAGAGAATTTTTACTAGGATTAAATGTCAGGAATTGTTAAAAACTGAGTTTAAATGTATTTGGCTAAGGTGTATGTAAACTTCTGACTTCAACTGTACTCCTATATATAAAGACCACCTTTCCACCTCTCTCTCCCTTTTCCTCTCCCCCTTTCTAGAGCAGATACCTGTTCTGTGAATAATTCTGTGAGTAGCTAGAGGACAATTCAACCCTGTGTGTGATTGCTTATCAAATCAAATCAAATACCTTATACACACAAAGGTAAAGGGATGAATAAGATTATGTACATATAAATATATGGATGAGCAATGGCCGTGCGGCATAGGCAAGATGCAGTAGATGGTATAGAATACAGTATATGCATATGAGATGAGTAATGTAGAATACTTAAACATTATTAAAGTATCGTTATTTAAAGTGACTAGTGATACCTTTATTAAGTCAATTTATTAAAGTGGCCAGAGATTTGAGTCTGTATGTTGGCAGCAGCCTTTCTATGTTAGTGACGGCTGTTTAACAGTCTGATGGCCTTGAGATAGAAGCTGTTTTTCAGTCTCTCGGTCCCAGCTTTGATGCACCTGTACTGACCTCACCTTCTGGATGATAGCGGGGTGAACAGGCAGTGGCTCGGGTGGTTGTTGTCCTTGATGATCTTTTTGGCCTTCCTGTGACATCGAGAGGTGTAGGTGTCCTGGAGGGCAAGTAGTTTGCCCCCGGTGATGCGTTGTGCAGACCGTGCTACCCTCTGGAGAGCCTTGTGGTTGAGGGCGGTGCACTTCCCGTACCAGGCGGTGATACAGCCCAACAGGATGCTCTCAATTGTGCATCTGTAAACGTTTGTGAGTGTTTTAGGTGCCAAATTTCTTCAGCCTCCTGAGGTTGAAGAGACGCTGTTGCACCTTCTTCACCACGCTGTCTGTGTAGGTGGACCATTTCAGTTTGTCTGTGATGTGTACGCCGAGGAACTTAAAACTTTCCACCTTCTCCACTACTGTCAATCAATGTGGATTGGGGGGTGCTCCCTCTGCTGTTTCCTGAAGTCCACGATCATCTCCTTTGTTTTGTAGACATTGATTGAGAGGTTATTTTCCTGACACCACACTCCGAGGGCCCTCACCTCCTCCCTGTAGGCCGTCTCGTTGTTGTTGGTAATCAAGCTTACAACTGTAGTGTCGTCTGCAAACTTGATGATTGAGTTGGAAGCGTGTATAGCCATGCAGTTTTAGGTGAACAGGGAGTACAGGAGAGGGCTGAGAACGCACCCTTGTGGGGCCCCAGTGTTGAGGACCAGCGGGGTGGAGATGTTGTTTCCTACCTTCCCCACCTGGGGGCATCCCGTCAGAAAGTCCAGGACCCAGTTGCACAGGGTGGGGTCGAGACCAAGGGTCTCAAGCTTAATGACGAGATTGGAGGGTACTATGGTGTTAAATGCTGAGCTGTAGTCAATGAACATCATTCTTACATAGGTATTCCTCTTATCCAAATTGGATAGAGCAGTGTGATGGCGATTGCATCGTCAGTGGACCTATTGGAGCGGTTAGCAAATTGGAGTGGGTCTAGGGTATCAGGTAGGGTGGAGGTTATATGATGCTTGACTAGTCTCTTAAAGCACTTCATGATGACACAAGTGAGTGCAATGGAGCGATCGTCATTTAGTTCAGTTACCTTAGCTTTCTTGGGAACAAGAACAATGGTGGCCATCTTGAAGCATGTGGGGACAGCAGACTGGGATAGGGATTGATTTAATATGTCCATAAACACACCAGCCAGCTGGTCTGCGCATGCTCTGAGGACGCGGCTAGGGATGTCTGGGCCGGCAGCCTTGCGAGGGTTAACACGTTAAAATGTTTTACTCACGTTAGCCATGGAGAAGGAGGGCCCACAGGCTTTGGTAGCAGGCCATGTCAGTGACACTGTACTGTCCTCAACGCGAGCAAAGAAGTTGTTTAATTTGTCTGGGAGCAAGACGTCGATGTCCGCAACGGGGCTGGTTTTCTTTTTGTAATCCGTGATTGACTGTAGACCCTGCCACATACGTCTCGTGTTTGAGCCATTGAATTGCGACTCCACTGTACTTTGTCTCGATACTGACGGTTTGCTTGTTTGATTGCCTTGCGGAGGGAATAGCTGCACTGTTTGTATTCAGTCATGTTTCCAGTCGCCTTGCCATGATTAAAAGTGGTGGTTTACGCTTTCAGATTTTGCGCGAATGCTGCCATCAATCCACGGTTTCTGGTTAGAAAAGGTTTTAATAGTCACAGTGGGTATGACGTCTCCAATCCACTTCGTAATAAACTCGCTCACCGAGTCAGCATATACATCAATGTTATTGTCTGAGGCTATCCGGAACATATCCCAGTCCACGTGATCAAAGCAATCTTGAAGCGTGGATTCTGATTGGTCAGACCAGCACGGGCATTTCCTGTTTTAGTTTTTGTCTATAGGCTGGGAGCAACAAAATGGAGTCATGGTCAGATTTGCCAAAGGCAGGGCGGGGGAGGGCTTTGTATGCATCGCGGAAGTTAGAGTAGCAATGATCCAGAATGCTACCAGCTCATGTCGCGCATTCAATATGCTGATAGAATTTAGGAAGTCTTGTTCTCAGGTTAGCTTTGTTAAAATCCCCAGCTACAATAAATGCAGCCTCAGTATGTATGGTTTCCAGTTTACATAGAGTCCAGTGAAGTTCTTTCAGAGCCGACGAGGTATCTGCTTGGGGGGGATATACACGGCCGTGACTATAATCGAAGAGAATTCTATTGGAAGATAACGCGGTCGGCATTTGATTGTAAGGAATTCTAGTTCAGGTGAACAAAAGGACTTGATTTCCTGTATGTTGTTGTGATTACACCATGAGTCGTTAATCATAAGGCATACAACCCCGCCCTTCTTCTTACCAGAGAGATATTTGTTTCTGTCAGCGCGATGCATGAAGAAACCAGGTGGCTGTACCGACTCTGACAACATAACCCGAGTGAGCCATGTTTCCGTGAAACAGAGAACGTTACAATCTCTGATGTCTCTCTGGAAGGCAACTTGGGACTCTGGGATAAGATCCCATGTCTAGGGTGGAGGTCCGAATAAAGGATCCACTTCGGGAAAGACGTATTCCTGGTTGTAATGTTGGTAAGTTGGTAAGCTTTTATATCCAATTGTTCTTCCTGGCTGTATGTAATAACAGTTGAGATTTTCTGGGCTTACAATGTAAGAAACAATACCTAAAAAAACAAATAACTGCATAGTTTCCTAAGGACCTGAAGCGAGGCGACCATCTCTGTCGGCGACATCTTGCTACATTAGAAGGTGTATAATGTGCGTGTTTGCATGTGTGTGTGTGTGTGTGTGTGTGTGTGTGTGTGTGTGTGTGTGTGTGTGTGTGGTAGGGAAAAATAAATAAAAAATGTATGAAATGAAAAGTATGCATTCACTACTGTAAGTCGCTCTGGATAAGAGCGTCTGCTAAATGACTAAAATGTAATGTAAAATGTGTGTGTGTGTGTGTGTGTGTACTTACACGTTGAAGAGGTTGAGTCCGATGCGGTAGAGTCGTTTGCGGTGTGTGTCAGTGGAGAGTGTGGGGGATCGGCAGGAGGCAGGGTCCTGGCATCGGTCTCTGGGCAGAGAGAGGACCAAGGCCTGAAGGGCCTCAGTGGTGGGGTCCCTGACTGACTGGGACCCTGGCTGGGATTGGGGGTGATGGGCCTGGGGGTATGTGGAATACTGAGGGTACTGGGGATAGGAGGACTGAGTGGTATACTGGTTAGACTGGGCCGAGGTGGAGGTAGAGGTTGAACTGAGTATCTCTGAGCCACTCTGCCCCCCCATCTCTCTCCCCTGCCCTTTCACAGTTGACTCCATCCTCAACCCTCCTCCCTTCAACAATTCCTCACTGGGAGGGGGGGCAGGGAACTCTTTTTCACCCCCTAGCTGGGAGGTTGTTGTTTGTCTCCCTACCCCTCCCCCGTCCATTGAGGCTTGCCTGCTTCCTCCTCCCCCTGCCCCTGTGTTGCCGTGGGTAGTGGTGGTAGTGGAGGTGGTAGTCGTGGAGACAGTGTAGTTGTTGGTGTCGATGTGAACGGTGACATCTCTGAAGGCCATGAGCAGGGAGCTGGCGCTGCGAGGCATACAGGCACTCTGACCAGCCGCCCGAAACGCCTCGGGGTCCATCAGCAGCCCCCCTGTCCCCCCCTCAACCCCCTCCGACAGGCTCCACCCACGCAGGGCCTCGTCTATCGAATGGGCCAGCGAGCGCACCTGGAATAAGAATCATAATACTAGTCATAGGAAGACCTTTAAGCTGTATTATGATGAAACACCAGGCTCACTGTAACGGCAAACTATTATGATGCTAGGCTATGCTAGTGTTACATAAAGCCCACCTGCTCTGAGAAGCAGTCCTCCAGCTGTGTGAGCGAGGGGCCAGGGCCCGTGGCAGGGGAGGCTGAGGGGGGCAGGGAGGTGGAGCGTGAGGGGGGTGGTGGGGGTGTTTTGGGGCGCAATGGTGGGCCCCCGCTCTCTAGCAGGAAGCTGTGTCGCTGGGTGGGGTTCTGGCCCCGGCTAGTGTTGGGCCGGCGCAGGGAAATGCGGCGTGGCAACTTGCTCTCTGACAAAGAGTTCCGGATCTTCTGGAAGTTCTTACTGAGCTGGTACTGACGGAACGCTGTCTGAATACGACACGCAGCGCGCCGCGACACCAGGTGACCACCGTACCTCAGCTCCAACTCCTCTATCTACAGACAGAGAGGGGGGAGAAAAGAAGAGAGAGTAAGAGAAAAATATTGTTGGCAAGGTTTTTGGGGGGAAATATTGTAGTCTTAACAGGACAATGCTGAAAGCCTCCGGTTGTTAAACTGGATGTTTCTCCAAATATAAAAGGAAAGTGAGCAAGCTCTCCTCTCTGAAAACAGTACAACACACCCCCTCACCAAACTCCAATACCTTTCTACCAGATACACCTATCGTTACATCACTGTGTCTCAAACAGAAAGCTAACAGAAGACAAGTAACCCCCTTTCACTTCCTCTGAGGCTCAGATAAAGAGAGGGGGAGTGGAAGAGTGGGAAGGAGAAGCAGAGAAGAAGGGGGAGAATAAGGACAGAGAGAGAAAGACACACACAGCGTGGTCCATTTAGCACTTCTCTGTGCAATATAAAGACATCTCCTGCAGTCAGCAGGAGCTATTAGCTGTTACCATGACAACCCATCATCCCCCATGTTCCTGTTACCCGTGAGATGGAAGGGCTGGTGTCCTCTCTTTCTTACTCTCTTCTCTTTCTGTCTGTCTCTCTCTTTCTCTCTCATCAAGAGTACAGTATCATATACACACAGAAACACAAACCCAGTTAATCACAACCCACCTGTATGCCTCTGCACACACACACACACACACACACCTGTTTGGTCTTGTTCTCCAGGGCAAGTTCATAGTCGCTGGGTCCTTCTCTATGAGCCACACCTACTGACCCCTCTCCTTCCTGTCTGCTGGAGGAAGTCCCGCCCTCCAGACCCAGCAGCTGCCCATCACTATGGAAACAACAACACTCACCTTCAACGCCTGGGATAACGTGTGTATGTGTGTATGAACTGTATGTGTGTGTGTGTTTCCTCTGCTGTTTTACCCTAATTGCTAAGTCTACCAGTTGTTATATAAGCCAGCTCTAAAACCACAGCTACTGTATAAAAGCAAAGACTGGTCATGTTTAAATAATGACTACATCACTAATGTTCCTCTCTGGTTCCACTATTCAGCTAACACTGCCTGTGTGTGTGTGTGTGTGTGTGTGTTTGTGTGTGTGTTTGTGTGTGTTTGCACGTGCTGGAGGCTACCTTTTATTAACACTCTATTAAAAACACCACCATACCCTCGCTGCAGTCCGCAAATACAGGACTATTAAAGAACCAGTGCACTAGTTTTGTAGTATATAGTATATATATATTGTTTCATTATTTTTTATTATTATTATTTTTCAGGGGGTGCTATGCGCTTCAGAGAATGAGTTTCCACTGCTCCAGAGTCTAATGCCGATGCTTGGCATTGCGAACGGTGATCTTCCAGAGGCAGTTTGGAAACTCAGTAGTAAGTGTTGCAACCGAGGACAGGCGATTTTAATTTTTTTATATATATTTTTTTACCCCCTTTTTCTCCCCAATTTCATGGTATCCAATTGTTAGTAGTTACTGTCTTGTCTCATCGCTACAACTCCCACACGGACTCAGGAGAGGCCAAGGTTGAGAGCCATGCGTCCTCCGAAACACAAGCCGCACAGCTTCTTAACACAGCGCGCATCCAACCCAGAAGCCAGCCGCACCAATGTGTCGGAGGAAACACCGTACACCTGGCGACCTGGTCAGCATGCACTGCGCCGGCCCGCCACAGGAGTCGCTAGTGTGCGATGAGACAAGGATATCCCTGCCGGCCAAACCCTCCCTAACCCGGACGACGCTGGGTCAATTGTGCGCCGCCCCATGGACCTCTCGGTCGCTGCCGGCTGCGACAGAGCCTGGGCTCGAACCCAGAGTCTCTGGTGGTACAGCTAACACTGCGATGCAGTGCCTTAGACCACTGTGCCACACGGGAGGCGGACAGGCGATTTTAACACGTTACATGCTTCAGCACTCGGCCGTCCTGTTCTGTGAGCTCTACCACTTCGCGGCTGAGCTGTTGTTGCTCCTAGACGTTTCCACTTCACAATAACAGCACTTACAGTTGACCGGGGCAGCTCTAGCAGGGCAGAGATTACATGGTTGTGTGTTCAATTTTATACACCTGTCAGTAACTGCTGTGGCTGAAATAGCTGAATCCACTAGTTTGTATATATAGTGTATATATACTGTGCACTTGGGAAGTATTCAGACCCCTTCCCTTTTTCCACATTTTGTTACGTTACAGTCTTATTCTAAAATAGATTTTTTTATCCTCATCAATCTACACACAATACCCCATAATGATGAAGCGAAAACAGTTTGTTTAGAAATTATTATTATTATGTTTTTTTAAATAACTTATATACATAAGTATTCTGACCCTTTACTATGAGACTCGAAATTGAGCTCCGGTGCATCCTGTTTCCATGGATCATCATTGAGATGTTTCTACAACTTGATTGGAGTCCATCTGTGGTAAATTCTATTTATTGGGCATGATTTGGAAATGCACACACCTGTCTATATAAGGTCCCACAGTTGACAGTGCATGTCAGAGCAAAAACTAAGCCATGAGGTTGAAGGAATTGTACGTAGAGCTCCGCGACAGAATTGTGTTGAGGCACAGATCTGGGGAAGGGTACCAAAAAATGTCTACAGCATTGAAGGTTCCCAAGAATACACTGGCCTCCATCATTCTTAAATGGAAGACGTTTGGATCCACCTAGGCTCTTGCTAGAGCTGGCCGCCCGGCCAAACTGAGCAATCGGAGAAGAAGGGCCTTGGTCAGGGAGGTGGCCAAGAACCCTATGGTCACTCTGGCAGAGCTCCAGAGTTCCTCTGTAGAGATGGAAGAACCTTCCAGAAGGAAAACCATCTCTGCAGCACTCCACCAATCAAGCCTTTATGGTAGAGTGGCCAGACGGAAGCCACTCCTCAGTAAAAGGCATATGACAGCCTCCTTGGAGTTTGTCAAAAGGCACCTAAAGGACTCTCAGACCATGGGAAACATGATTCTCTGGTGTGATGAAACCAAGATTGAACTCTTTGGCCTGATTGCCTAGCGTCACATCTGGAGGAAACCTGGCACCATCCCTACAGTGACGCATGGTGTCTCAGCCTCCAGTATTTATGCTGCAGTAGTTTATGTGTCGGGGAGCTAGGGTCAGTCTGTCACATCTGGAGTATTTCTCTTGTCTTTTCCGGTGTCCTGTGTGAATTTAAATATGCTCTCTCTAATTCTCTCTTTCTCTCTTTCTTTCTATCTCTCACTCGGAGGACCTGAGCCCTAGGACCATGCCTCAGGACTACCTGGCTTGATGACTCCTTGCTGTCCCCAGTTCACCTGGCTGTGCTGCAGCTCCAGTTCCAACTGTTCTGCCTGCAGCTATGGAACCCTGACCTGTTCACCGGACGTGCTACCTGTCCCAGACCTGCTGTCCCAGACCTGCTGGAACCCTGACCTATTCACCGGACGTGCTACCTGTCCCAGACCTGCTGTTTTCAACTCTCTAGAGACAGCAGGAGCGGTAGAGATACTCTCAAAGATCGGCTATGAAAAAGCCAACTGACACTTACTCTTGTGTTACTGACTTGTTGCACCCTCGACAACTACTATGATTATTATTATTTGACCATGCTGGTCATTTATGAACATTTGAACATCTAGGCCATGTGCTGTTATAATCTCCACCCGGCACAGCCAGAAGAGGACTGGCCACCCCTCATAGCCTGGTTCCTCTCTAGGTTTATTCCTAGGTTTTGGCCTTTCTAGGGAGTTTTTCCTAGCCACCGTGCTTCTACACCTGCATTGCTTGCTGTTTTGGGTTTTAGGCTGGGTTTCTGTACAGCACTTTGAGATATCAGCTGATGTAAGAAGGGCAATATAAATACATTTGATTTGATTTGATTTGATGGCAGCATCTTGCTTTGGGGATATTGTTCAGCAGCGTGGACTGGGAGACTAGTCAGGGTCGAGGGAAAGATGAACGGAGAGATCCTTGATGAAAACCTACTCCAGAGCACTCAGGACCTCAGACTGGGGCAAAGGTTCACCTTCCAACAGGACAACAACCCTAAGCACACAGACAAGACAACGCAGGAATGGCTTCGGGACAAGTCTCTGAATGTCCTTGAGTAGCCCAGCCAGAGCCCGGACTTGAACCCGATCGAACATCTCTGGAGAGACCTGAAAATAGCTGTGCAGCGATGCTCCCCATCCAACCTGACAGAACTTGAGAGGATCTGCAGAGAAGAATTGGAGAAACTCCGCAAATACAGGTGTGCCAAGCTTGTAGCACCATACCCAAGAAGACTCAAGGCTGTAGTCGCTGCCAAAGTCACTTCAACAAAGTACTGAGTAAAGGGTTTGAATACTTATGTAAGTGGATATTTCAGTTTTTTTTACCAACACTTTTAAAAACATGTTTTTGCTTTGTCACTATGGGGTATTGTGAGTAGAGTGATGAGAGGAAAAAACAATGTAATCAATTTTAGAATAAGGCTGTAACAAAATGTGGAAAAAGTCAAGGGGTCTGAAGACTTTCCGAATGCACTGTATACAAACCCTGTTGCTGTTCATTTTGCTCAAACCGGACACCCTATTAGTTCTCTGAGATACATTGGGATAGAAAGGCTTAAAATGTCAGGAAACTACTTCAAAGGAAATCTTTCTGGATCCACAGGGTCAACACACTGTCCCATATCTTGGCCTGAATGAGGAGTTTGATTTGAAACCTTTTCTATAGTTCTATGTCCAAACTGCTGTTTTTATCTGAAGGGAATATTGTTGTCACGCCCTGATCTGTTTCACCTGTCTTTGTGATTGTCTCCACCCACCTCCAGGTGTCACCTGTTTTCCCCATTAGTCCCTGGGTGTTTATTCCGGTGTTCCCTGTTTGTCTGTTGCCAGTTTGTCTTGTCTTGTCAAGTCAACCAGTGTGTTTTTCCGTGCTCCTGCTTTTTCTTGTCTCTCTTTTGCTAGTCCTCCCGGTTTTGACCCTTGCCTGCCCAGACTCTGAACCCGCCTGCCCTGACCTCGAGCCTGCCTGCCACTCTGTACCTCCTGGACTCTGACCTTATTTATGATCTTTTGCCTGTCCATGACCATTCTATTGCCCCTTGGATTATAATAAATATCAGAGACTCGAACCATCTGCCTCCCGTGTCTGCATCTGGGTCTCCCCCTGTGCCCTTATAATTTTGTATATACAGTACCAGTCAAAAGTTTGGACACACCTACTGATTCAAGGGTTTTTCTTTATTTTTACTATTTTCTACA
>NC_042963.1:32500-130000 GCF_901001165.1 Salmo trutta | reverse complement strand
CACACACACACACACACACACACACACACACACACATACGCAGACATACAGTGCACTCCCACACACACACACACACACACACACACACACACACACACACACACACACACACACACACACACACACACATACGCAGACATACAGTGCACTCCCACACACACACACACACACACACACACACACACACACACACACACACACACACACACACACACACACGCAGACATACAGTGCACTCCCACACACACACAAGGGGTTTTGTTCAAATTGATTCAGAACCATGGAGAGGGCTGCTACAGCTATAACAGTAGAGCTGAGCTGCAATTATTCTTAACAATTACAGTACAGCAGTTGTAGAGTTGTATTCAATCCAACTAGGCCTACGGTCTCATGTTTAAAACTAACCCCTCAATCAGGTTTCAAAGTAGTGTTTCTTTGCCAAGAGTGCAGCATGCATTGAGCCATATCCCTCCAAACAAACGCACACACACACGCACACATACACATGCATGCGCACAGACACACCACACACACACAGCTGTTTGTTATATAATCTCCCATGTTTTGGTCTATCTTGGCAAATAATCCGCTTCTGTAAAATCTCCACGTCACTCTCATGATGATCCTACCGTTGTAACAGCCAACTTCAGCAGGCTGGCAGGCTTATATTTTACAAACTGGACATTTTTGAGTTTCCACACACACAATTTATTTTGTTCGTGTAAACAGACTCACTCTGATTGCCTGGCGAGAGCCAGCGAGCGGCAGAAAGTGGTAGGAGTGAGGGGAGCTAGGGGAACCAGGGGAACCAGTGTGTGGCAGCCCGTGCTGGTCCTGCTGTCCTCCCCCTCGCCCGGGATGGCCTCGCCTTGCAGAGGGCTCAGTGACTGTGGCTGGGGATGGGCCGGTACCAGCTGCATGTCCTCCGGATTGGCGGGCTGAGGAGAGGACTTTTCTGGCTCAGCAGGATGGACCTCAGGCATGGGCTGGGCGGGCAGACAACCGGTGTCTTGTGGGTACGGATGTTGATGCTGAGGATGATGACAATGAAAGCTCAGGTTGTGGTCTGGGTGATGATGGTGAGGATGTACACCTCTTGCTTCACGCAAATTCATGTTCTCCCCAAGCAGCTCATCCACGCGTCGGTCCAGTTCGTCAATGCGCAGGCGTTGTGTTTGGATGAGGCTCTGCTGGTTCTGAACAATAGTGGTCAGTTCTCTAAGGTACAGAACTGCCTGAACTGGGTTCTCTAACAGGCTGGTCCCCTGCACAGCCATGACCATAGAGAGAGAAAGAGATAGCAAAGGAGAAAGAGAAAGAGAGAGAGATGACCAAGTGTAGAGGAGAGGTAGCCTAAATTCCTTCTTCCTGCTAGAATAGATGAATGAGATGAGAGGTCTTCCTCCTCTCTTCTCCTTTGCTTTTTATTCTTCCATTAGTCTCTCTTTTTGTTTTACTCTTCTCTTCTGTTTTTAATCCTCTGTTCTGTTTATGAGATGATCGGTAGCGAAGAGACAGATAAATAGGCTACTCCGTTTCAAAATGGTAAGAGAGAGAGAGAGAGAGAGAGCCATAGAAAAAGAGAGATATCTGATGATCTGATGTAAATATTCCTGTCTTGCTGCGATAAAAGATTCTCTCTCCTCTCTCCCTCGCAGACACTGATAAAGCTCTGCTGACTGCTGCTGATGATGGGAGGATCCAGATCCAGATGTGACCGGAGGAGGGGCGCAAGGCGAGTTGGGCAAGGGTGTGTGGCGTCATCACACATGAATGCGCACACGCACACGCACACACAGCCTAGTGTGTTTAACACTCTCCTCTCTGTATCTCTGTAGTTATTTGCTGTAGGCTTATTTCTGAATTATGTAACACATGCTCTGTCTGCGCACTATAGCCCGCCACACACGCAAGTACTCACGCATGCACACACACAAACGCACACTACCGCTCCGTAGCAATCACATCTGTAGCCATGAAATGCTTTGAAAGGCTGGACATGGCTCTCATCAACACCATCATCCCAGAAACCCTGGACCCTCTCCAATTCGCATACTGCCCCAACAGATCCACCAATGACGTAATCTCTATTGCACTCCACACTGCCCTTTCCCACCTGGACAAAAGGAACACCTGTGTGAGAATGCTATTCATTGACTACAGCTCAGCGTTCAACACCATAGTGCCCTCCAAGCTCATTACTAAGCTAAGGATCCTGGGACTAAAAAACCTCTTTCTGCAACTGGATCCTGGACTTCCTGACGGCCCAGCCCCAGGTGGTGAGGTGAGGCAACAACACATCCGCCACACTGACCATCAACACGGAGGCCCCTCAGGGCTGCTAGCTCAGTCCCCTTCTGTACTCCCTGTTCACCCATGACTACGTGGCTACGCACGATTCCAACACCACCAATAAGTTTGCCGACAACACAACGGTGATAGGCCTGATTATTGACGACAATGAGACAGCCTATGGAGAGGTCAGAGACCTGGCAGTGTGGTGCAAGGATAACAACCTCTTCCTCGACGTGGGCAAGAAAGGAGACTATCGTGGACTAGACTACAGGAAATGGAGGGCCGAACACGCCCCCATTCACATGGACGAGGCTGTAGTGGAGCGGGTCGAGAGCTTCCTGTAGTCCACATCACTAAGGACCTATCATGGTCCAAACAGTATATCACTAGGGCCGAACTCCCTGCCATCCAGGACCTCAGTACCAGGCGGTGTCAGATTGTCAAAGACTCCAGCCACCCAAGTAATAGACTGTTCTCTCTGCTACCGCATGGCAAGTTGTACCAGAGCGCCAAGTCTGGGACCAAAATGCACCTGAACAGCTTCTACCCAGAAGCCATAAGACTGCTGAACAGTTAATCAAATAGTTACCCGGACTATTTACATTGTCCCCCTTTATTATTTATTTATCTTAATTGTTTTGCACTGACTCCCTTGCACTGGCTCTATGCACACTCAGTAGACTCTACCCACACACATACTACACTAACACACACACACACACTCACACTAGATATGCTCACACACACAAAACACACACCCACATGCATATTGACGCCACACACACAAACACTCAAACATTGACACACTTTCACACTGCACATACGACTGCACATACGCTGTTGCTACTCTGTTTGTTATATATCCTGATTTCCTAGTCGTTTTTACCCCTACCCACATGTACATACTGTATTACCTCAATTACCTCAACTACCTCGTACCCCTGCACAATGGCTCGGTACTCGTACTCCTTGCATATTGCCTCATTATTATTTTTATTGTGTTACTATTTCCTTTTTTGTAGCAAATATTTGTCTTACTTTTTAACTCTACATTGTTGGGAGTGGGCTCGTAAGTAAGCAATTCACTGTAAAGTTTACACCTGTTGTATTCGGTGCATGTATAGAATAGAATTAGATTTGATTTCACACACAAACACACACACACACACACAGACACACACACACACACACACACACACACACACACACACACACACACACACACACACACACAGAGAGCTCCGTAGAAATCTGTACAGAGATCTGGTGGTTGACACCAGAACTACACTGGACTTTGTGCAAACTGGAAACCACATATCCTGAGGCCACATTTATTGTAGTTGGGGACTTAATTAAAGGAAATCTGAGGAAAACACTCCAGAAATTCTATCAAGACATGGCCTTTGCTACTCACCACGAGAGCATTCTTGGCCATCGCTATTCTCCTTTCAGGGACAGCTACAACATTTTTACACATTTAGCAGACACTCTTATCCAGAGCAACTTACAGTAATGAATACATACATTTCATACATTCTTTCTCCGTACTGGTCCCCCGTGGGAATCAAACCCACAACCCTGGCGTTGCAAACACCATGCTCTACCAACTGAGCCACACGGCCCTCTACCCACCCTTCCTTCTGGAAATCTGACCACGCTTCTATCCTGCTCCTCCCCCTTATTGGCAGAAACTTAAGCAGGAAGAACCCGTGGTAAGGACTGTTCAACATTGGTCTGACCAATCGGAATCTATGCTTCAAGATTGTTTTGATCAGGCGGACTGGGATATGTTCCAGGTCGCCTCTGGGAATAATATCGAGGTATACACTGACTCGGTGACTGGGTTCATCAGTCCACTGGGTTCATACTGGGTTCATACTGTGACGATTAGAAACCGTGGATTGATGGCAGCATTCGTGCAAAACTGAAAGCGAGGACCATCGCATTTAACCACGACAAGGTGGCTGGGAACATGAACATGTTCAACCAAACCAACTATGACCTCCGTAAGTGGAAAAACTTTAGCATAGAGTCAACGTGGAGTCACAATTCAACGGCTCAGACACCTCGTTTCCGGACAAGCGAAAAACCTTTGCCCGCTTCAAGGAAAATAACACTGGGCCACTGACGTGGGCCCCACCACTCACAAGGACTGTGTGCTCCCGATCTCTGTGGCCGATGTGAGTAAGACATTTAAGCATGTTAACACTCGCAAGGCTGCCGGCCCAGACGGCATCCCAAACCACGTCCTCAGAGCATGCGCAGACCAGCTGGCTGGAGTGTTTACCTACATATTCAATCTCTCACTATCCCAGTCTGTTGTCCCCACTTGCTTCAAAATGTCCACTATTGTTCCTGTACACAAGACCGTGAAGGTAACTGAACTAAATTACTATCACCCCGTAGGAGCTTACTTCTGTAATCATAATATGCTTTAAGAGGCTAGTTAAGGACCATTTCACCTCCATCTTACTTGACACCCTAGACCCACTACAATTTGGATTGTGCCCCAACAGATCCACGGATTATGCAATCGCCGTTGCACTGCACACTGCCCTTTCCCACCTTTACAAGATAAATACCTATGTAAGAATGCTGTTCAGCCTTCAACACCATAGTACCCTCCAAGCTCATCATTAAACTCAGGGCCCTGGGTCTGAACCCCTCCCTGTGCAACTGGGTCCTGGACTTCCTGAAGGGCCGACCTCAAGTGGTGAAGGTAGGCAACAACACCTCGGCCACGCTGATCCTCAAAATGGGGGCCCCCCAAGGGTGCATGCTCAGTCCCTGTTCACCCATGACTGCGTGGCCATGCATGTCGCCAATCATCAAGTTTGCTGACGACACAACATTGTTAGGCCTGATTACCAACAATTACGAGACAGCCTACAGGGAGGAGGGGAGTGCCTTGGCAGAATGGTCCCAGGAAAAAAACATCTCCCTCAACAACAACAAAATGAAGAAGATGATCGTGAACTACAGCAGACAGCACAGTGCACACCCGTGGAGAGGGTCAAAAGCTTCAAGTTCCTCTGCGTGCAAATCACTGATGACCTGAAATGTTCCCTTTACACAGACAGTGGGGTGAAGAAGGTGCAACAGTGCTTCAACATCAGGAGGTTGAAGAAATTCGGCTTGGCCCCTGAGACCTTCACCGACTTCTACAGATGCACCATTGAGAACATCCTGTCGGGCTGTATCACCGCCTGGTACAGCAATTGCACCGTCTGCAACCGCAAGGCTTTCCAGAGGATGGTGCAGTCAGCCCAACACATCATCGGGGGCCCACTGCCTGCCCTCCAGGACATCTACAGTGTCAAAAGAAGGCCAAGAAGTTAATGAAAGACCCCAGCCTGTTCACCTGCTACAATCTAGATGGTGGAGAAAGTACAGGTGCATCAATGCTGGGACCGAGAGACTGATAAACCGATTCTATCGCCAGACCATCAGACTGTTGAACAGTCACCACTAGCCGGCCTCTGCCCTGAACATCAGACACTGTCACCAGCCGGCTACCACCCGGTACTCTACCCTACACTTTAGAGACCGTTGCACTGAATACATAAGTATTCAGAGCCCTGGTGCCAGGTTTCCACCAGATATGACGCTGGGCATTCAGGCCAAAGAGTTCAATCTTGGTTTCATCAGACCAGAGATTGTTGTTTCTTATGGTCTGAGACTCCTTTAGGTGCCTTTTGGCAAACTCCAAGCGGGCTGCAATGTGCCTTTTTCCTGAGCAGTGGCTTCCGTCTAGCCACTCTACCATAAAGGCCTAATTGGTGGAGTGCTGCAGAGATGGCTGTCCTTCTGGAAGGTTCTCCCATCTCCACAGAGGAACTCTGGAGCTCTGTCAAAAAGGGTTCTTGGTCACCTCCCTGAACAAGGCCCTTCTCCCCCGATTGCTCAGTTTGGCCCGGGTGGCCAGCTCTACGAAGAGTCTTGGTGGATCCAAACTTCTTCCATTTAAGAATGATGGAGGCCACTGTGTTCTTGTGGACCTTCAAGGCTGCAGAAATGTTTTGGTACCCTTCCCCAGATCTGTCTTAACAAAATCCTGTCTCGGAGCCAGTGGCGGTTCTAGACCATTTCAACTGGGGGGGCCAAGCTGGGGCCAGTTGTACTGTTAGAGGGGCCAGTTACATTAGACGTTATTGTTGTCATATCGTTTTCTTCACTGCATTGCAGGCATTAGCAGGCAAAAGGCCATGTTCATAATCATCATCGTTGCCACTGTCTAATTACGGATGTAAAAAAAGAACGATAGCAAAAATTATTTATTGAAAAATAATTTCATACTCCACATTTAGGGGGGCCACAAGGGGGGCCACAATTGTTGTCACAGGGGCACTGGCCCCTCCTGACCCCCCCAGAACCGCTAGTGCTCGGAGCTCTATAGACAATTGTTTCGACCTTGTGGCTTGGTTTTTGCTCTGACATGCACTGTCCAACTGTGGGACCTTATATAGACAGGTGTGTGCCTTTCCAAATCATATCCAATTAATATAATTAACCACAGCTGGACTCCAATGAAGTTGTAGAAACATTTCAAGGATGATCAATGGAAACATGATGCACCTGAACTCAATTTCGAGTCTCATAGCAAAGGGTCTGAATACTTATGTAAATAAGGTATTTCTGTTTTTGCTTTGTCATTATGAGGTATTGTGTGTAGATTGATGAGGAAAAAAAATATTCAATCAATTTTAGAACAAGGCTGTAACATAACAAAATGTGGAAAAAGTCAAGGGGTCTGAATACTTTCCGGATGCACTGGGACTACTGCTATACACACCTTTTCTATTCACATACTGTCCATACTGTCTATACACACCATTCACATACTGTACATATACACTATTTATATTCCGGTCCGGAAGCAAATTTCCTGCAATTCTATCCATTTTGCTATGGGGTTTTGTACTGTGTATTTACATACAATATATAGTTGTTTATTCTCAAAATAGCTCCTTCTAATGTTGCTCATTCTGTTGTATTTTAGTTACACTATTTATACACACCACATATTTATTTATTTACTGGATTCTTGACATAGCTCACTAATATATCTACTGCTGTACATATCATTCCTAGTATATCTTGTGTAAATTCAGCCGGTGTAGATACGGAGTATATACGTATAGATTGCATTTGGATTACTGTTACAGTGCTATTTGGGTTGTTAATTGGATTTGTTTGTGTACCTGTTTGATATTTTATTGCACTGTTAGGAGCTCGCAGCACCCGCTGTAACATCTACTAAACGGTGTACTCGACCAATAAACTTTGATTTGATTTGTGTGGTGGTTGTCTCAGTATGCAGCTGTGTCTGTCTCTAGGTCATCATTGGTAGGCCTAATGGTTCACATAGGTCATCTGGACAAAATTGTCAAATAAAGGCTGAATGAAATCAAACTGGTGTTTTGATTCTGCGCTGTGTTGTTGCTATCGTAACCCATTACTGACTGTTGCCATGGTGATCTGACTGCTGTTGCCAAAGGGCTGCTTGCTTACTGTGTGTTTGGCCGGTCTCCTATCTTGTTGGTAATGATACATTACAATACTATTTCTGTTGTGTGTGTGTGTGGTGTGTGTGTGTGTGTGTGTGTGTGTGTGTGTGTGTGTGTGTGTGTGTGTGTGTGTGTGTGTGTGTGTGTGTGTGTGTGTGTGTGTGTGTGTGTGTGTGTGTGTGTGTGAGTGTGTGAGTGAGTGAGTGTGTGTATACACATTTTACAATACTTGTGAGTACCAGAAGTCCTCACAAGAATAGCAAACCAACTAAAATTCAGAGAACTGAGGTCCTCACTTATAAAAATGATATTTTAGGCTTAGGGGTTAGGTTTAGGGTTAGGGTTCAAATTAGGGTTAAGGTTAGAATTAGGGTTATTGTTAAGGTTAGGGGATAGTGGTTAGGTTTAGGGTTGGGAGTTAGGCATATTATGGTTACATTTAGGGTTAGGGGTTAGGGTTAAGGTTAGGGTAAGAGTTAGGTTTAAGGTTAAGGTTAATGTTTATTGTTAGGGGTAGGAGAAGATAGGGGTAGGGGAAGGTAGAATTTTGAATGGGAATCCAAAAAGTCTTGACATGTATAGTAAGACATTGTGTGTGTGTGTGCGTGCGTGTGTGCGTGTGTGTGAGAGAGAGAGAGACAAGATGACAGATGGTTTCCATGGTGCAGCAGTAGACAAGATGACAGATGGTTTCCATTGTGCAGCAGTAGACAAGATGACAGATGGTTTCCATGGTGCAGCAGTAGACAAGACGAAAGGAGCGCTTTTCTTCTGTGATATAACACACACACACATACACACACACACACACACACACACACACACACACACACACACACACACACACACACCTATTCCCACACAAATGGATAGATGGATAGATCTCACATCCCATGTAGTAGATATGGCGTATAGTCCGTCCCACCATGACTTGAACCTGTGACCTTGATTCTCTCAGTCCAATCTTAGCCATTACACCAAGAGGTTTGAACCTCTGGATGCTACATCAGTAAATGATAAAGTCAAACATCTGTGAACTGCACAGGGATTAGAATTCTCAGCAACGAGCCATGGAGTAGTTGTGCTTATTCAAATAATTTAAATTAGAGCTTCTTCCGTCCTTCATTCCTTGACGGGATCAGTGAATGTAGAACACAAAAACAATATGGTATAAGACATCTATGATATATGTTATCTTAAATAATGTATGTGGCATGAAACATCAATAGATATTTCTCTGACACAGCCTTCAATGTCTGTATTGTGAGTGAACTGTCCCTTTAAGGAACAGAACCTGTCACGCGGTACGACCATGCGGAAGTAGACAGTGACAGACAGAGTCGTTGTGTTTTAGCGGAGAGTAATAAACAACCAACTATTAGATAGATAACTGCGGCCTTGTTCACACTACACGCTGTCAATGGTCAGGTAAGACCAATGAAACATATATTTACTTAATTATATTGTCGATAATAAGATAGCTCAATGAGTAACGTTATTTGACTCCAGCTGTGAGTGTGCCAATCTCCCGAGCTGTCTGGGTCCACAACCCGGAGAGAGAGGGCTGTTGCCTGGGAGATGATGACTCCAGCACAGCAGTGGCTGGGGCTGCCGAAAGCTGGATGTAAAAGGTTTACATGATCTCGCTGCACGGAAGATACACTAGCTTTATAGCTAGCTAGCTAACTGGGCAGTACACAATGCTAACTTTGTTATATGGGACATCATTATAAGTATGAGTTGCTAAGGCTGTCACTGCTTGTCACTTCCCAGGTTATTTATCTGTGTATGAAGTGACAGGTCCAGGAAGGACCAGAGCTGTCACGTCAGCTAAGGTTAAATGGTAAACCCCATCACATGACAGTCAGCTGAGCCAGGGAGAAAGAATGAGAGAGAGCTCAGAAGCACCTGTAGGTGAAAAGTCAGAAAGGTTAGTTAGCTACTTACAGCAATCTGCTTTCAGAGAGAGAGAGAGAGTTCCTTTTGCAAGATCCCTTTGTCCCTCGGCACCCCCCTCCTTCCTTTCTTTCTTTCTTTCTTTCTTTCTTTCACTCACTCACTCACTCACTCACTCTCTGTGTGTGTAGGATGAGTGTGAAGCAGTGTCTGGAGGGTCAGGTGTACTCTGTGCCTCTGATCCAGTCAGACCTGAGGAGGGAGGAGGCTGTTCACCAGATAGCAGATGCCCTGCTCTACCTAGAGACTATCTCTACAGACATCTTTACCAGGTACACACACACACACACACACACACACAGACACAGACACAGATAGAGGAGTGTAAGTCATCCTAAAATAGCATGTTCTACATGTGTTGCCTGTTAGCTAAGATGCTCCTGGTTTATACATGACACACATTTAACTACTTTATCAGCAGAACACACACACTCACATACTGTGACTTTCCCCTGGTGTGTGTGTAGGGTGTCTGAGAGCGTAGAGCGGAACCGCTGTCAGCTGCAGAGTGTGACAGATCGGATCAGGCTAGCCCAGGCCCGTGTCAACAAGATCAAAGGCAGCAAGAAGGCCACCAAGGTAACACACAGTTCACACAGAGTTGACACATGTTCCCCTTCTAATCACTGTTCCCAATACATGCAGATCTCTGAGAGTACAATACTTGAAAACACTATTAGATGTAGATGTGTGTGTGTGTGTGTGTGTGTGTGTGTGTGTGTGTGTGTGTGTGTGTGTGTGTGTGTGTGTGTGTGTGTGTAGGTGTTCTCCAGTGCTAAGTATCCAGCTCCAGAGCGTCTCCAGGATTACTCCTCTATCTTCAGTGGAGCCACAGACCCTGCCTCCCAGACACGCCCCCGATACCGCATACAGGCCAAACTACGACCCCTTGACGACAAGGCCCTGCAGGTAAGACACATACACACAAATGTACAAAACTTTATTTGGATCTACTGTAAAACATTTCAGTAGAAAGGACCAGCGTTTTTCAGAGGTCATGCAGATTGCAGGACTTTGGAAACAGAAAGCACTGGCTCCTCCACACCGCTATAAACTACCCATTACAGTTGGTATATGCATAAAGCAAATGCAGCGTTACAGCAGTATAGGCCTAGCTGTTTAGATACATGTAATATGACCTACCTTTTTGGCTTTCATCCACGATATACAGTCTGCTGAGTCCACAGGGCTTTTACTGCTGCATTTACAGACCTGCCTGTTATGTACATTTCTTGTGTTACTTTTTGATTAATATATATATATATTTTTTAGTTCATTTAGTCAATATTTTATTAACTCTATTTGTTGAACTGCATTGTTGGTTAAGGGATTGTAAGTAAGCATTTCACGGTAAGGTAATAATAATAGCAAGAACCCCCTCTGCAGTTGATAAAATGCTGTCATAATGCTGTGCTGATAAACATTTACAATACATGTAACCTGTTGTATTCAGCGCATGTGACCTGTTCTGACCTAGGGACATGACATGAAATGAAAAGCCCTGACTGAAACTACCCACAGGAAACTACTCCCTACACCAGGGTTCCCCAACTGGCAGCCTGCGGGTCATTTTAATATTGAGTAGCACCCCCCTCCCCTTTTGCCCTTCGTCGGGACATGGACTCTACAAGGTGTCGAAAGCATTCCACTGGGTTGCTGGCCCATGTTGACTCCAATGCTTCCCACAGTTGTGTCAAGTTGGCTAGATGTCCTTTGAGTGGTGGACCATTCTTGATACACACGGGAAACTGTTGAGCGTGAAAAACCCAGCAGCGTTGCAGTTCTTTGTGTGTGTGTACCTTAGCTCAGCAGTGAAATTGTACATTATTGATAGTGAACACCACTGAGTTCTCCCTCGCTGCCGGAACCAAAAACTTACAGGAACAGGAGTATTTTTTGCTGTGTCTGAGAGGGGGAGAACGATTTGTGCACTTCCCTGGCTCAGAGATGTATTATTTATGAGACCTCAAGCACTGCAGAGAGAGAGAGATGAGAGAGAGCTAGAGAGAGAGAGAGAGCGAGTGAATGAGTGTGAGGGAGAGCGAAATAGACAGAGGCTGATGACAAAAAGAGAAAGAGTGGGAGTTATTCATTCTGTTGAAGGTTTTGAATTTGTCTCTCTCTCTCTCTTGCCTGCAAGGCCGTCTCTATTGAAAGCTACTAGCTCTCATTTCGTACAAAAACAGAGATGGAAAGCAAAGCAAGTTCATGTTTACGTCTGGTGGCCATTTGTGTTTACTGAAGCAGGTTCTTACTAGACTCATCCCATCTAATATCTGTCCTCTCTTGTTCTACACCCCTCTCTCTCTCTCTGTCCACCTCTAGGAGAAGTTGTGTTATTACCCGGTGTGTGTGAGCAGTAAGAAGCGTTCGGAGGATGAGACCGAAGAGGGGCTGGGCGGTCTGCCTCGAAACATCTCCTCTGTCAGCTCCCTGCTGCTGTTCAATACTACAGAGAACCTGTTAGTACACACACACACACACACACACACACACACACACACACAGACACACACACACACACACACTCCTCTAACTGGTTGTATATGTGTTTAGGTATAAGAAGTATGTTTTCCTGGACCCTCTGGCTGGGGCGGTGACTAAAACACACACCACTCTGGAGACAGAGAAGGAAGAGAAACCATTTGACGCTCCCCTATCCATAGCCAAGAGAGAACAGCTGGAGAGACAGGTACACACACTCACACCATACATACTGTATACACACTCCCACACTATTCTCTAAAGAACTAGAGGCCTGTGGCATTGCTGTCTTTGGACTATAATATTTTTTCAATGGACCATACTAACAAGTGAAAGTGTGACTATAAATTATTACACTTTATTTCTTCCTCCTGCTCTCATTCCCTCTCCATCTGTCCCCCTGTAGACAGCAGAGAGTTACTTCTATGTTCCAGACCTGGGTCAGGTCCCAGAGATAGACGTCCCCTCCTACCTACCAGACCTGCCAGGCATCGCTGACGACCTGTCCTACAGCCAAGACCTGGGGCCCGGCATCGCACCCTCTGGACCCACACACACCTTCCCTGAACTACCCTCCTTCTCTGGGGAGGACATGCCTGGTACACAGACTGTCTCTGTTGTATGGATTATACAGAAGTTTCCATGTCAAATGAGGCAAATGTTTCTATTGGTTATGTTGGTTTGTTTGTTTGTTACAGGTTCTCAATTCCAAGTTGCAGTCCCGCCTCCTCCCCCACCTCCTCCTCCCCCACCAGAGCCCACACATATCCCCACCCCTCCCCCTGGTCTCCCCCCTCCTCCACCTCCACCTGTAAATAGTCCTGCAGACGCCAGCACAGGTAACACACACACAGTATACACACACACAATACACAAACACACTCTCCTTCTCTTGAAAAGTGTATTTACCTCCAGCTCCTGTAGTGGGCGCTCCCAGCGAGGTGGTTGAATCAAACAGCCGGGCCAGTCTACTAGAGTCCATACGCAACGCTGGAGGCATTGGCAAGGCCAAACTACGCAACGTCAAAGAACGCAAGATGGAGAAAAAAAAACAGAAGGAGCAGGAACAAGGTAAAGGAGAAGAGGTGGATGAGTGTCTTGATTTCTCCTCATGAATGACAAATGAGAGATTACTCTTGAAACCGGTGACTCTTTGAGAACATTTTATAGTCCCAACAGAGCAATGATCGCTACAGGCCTCCAGTTCTCTAAAGGGGAAATCAGCAGTTGCTACATCCATTTTTGGACTTCTAAATGAATTATATTTACCCATTGATTCTTAAAGAGTACAACTTATCAATGCCTCATGAGCTTAGTTCAACTGTCGTATCCCATCAGAACCCAAAATATAAGCTTGTTTTACTCCAATGTTTGTAAACCAAATAAATATAAACAAACACTGTATAATCTAAAACATAGTTAAAGCTATAATTTTGATATCATGGATGGTCAGTCCTTGCATCCATAGCTGTCATTGAATTTGAGTGGTTACATTTCTCCTGCCCCATCCCTTCACTTTTTGCTGAAACAGTGGTGGGGAGAACGCTTTGTTATTGTTTTAACTGCTGATTTAACTTACAGAGCATATTTGGGGCATAGTGTGTGTGTGTGTGTGTGTGCAGACTCCAAACCAGTTACCTAACTAGTCATAGAGAACAGCTTAGGGCTGCATGACCTTTAGATATATAAACATTACCTCCATTAAAGCACTGATTTAACTACACTCTGTTTTTATCTGTAAGACTTTGCTGTGTGTGTGTGAGTGAGCAAGCTTGTGTGAGAGCGGGAGCGAGCATGTGTGTTAGACCTTTGAGTGAGTCCACAGTCATTAGTGCTGGTTCAGTTGTTGCTGGACCACGCAAACATTTAACAGTGGGGTTCATCTGAGCAGGAAATAAAGACTACTAGTTGTTCACTAGCTGAACTATTTATGATGTGTGTAGCTACAATAGATGTAACTGCTCTGGTCTCTCCACTGTACTAAAAACGCCATGGAAATGTAATATCTCTGCTTCACTGCATTGTGTTCCCTCTCTCTCAGTGGTAGCAGCAGCCAGTGGAGGAGACTTCATGTCAGATCTCTTCAATAAGTTGGCCATGCGAAGGAAAGGTGAGAACGCTCCTCTCCTCCCCCATTCTTCTCTCATCTCCCCTGGGTTATTGTACCTCTGATAGTAGTGTAGTAGTATTTCTAGGTCTTGGTGATAGTGGCATTTATGTGTTTCCCAGGTATCTCTGGTAAGGGTCCTGTAGGTGGGGACTCAGCGGAGGGCCCAGCTGGCTCTGGCAGCGCATTCGCTAGGATGTCCGATGTAATCCCGCCTCTTCCTGCCCCCCATCAGCCAACCGCTGAAGACGAGGACGACTGGGAGGCCTGAGACTAGCCAATCAGAACCAATGGAACTCTGAGCACATCTAGCTCGAAGCCAATCAACGTACAGAATACTGAGGAAGGAAACTAATGCTTGTTGATATTATTATTTTTTTTTACATTTATTTAACTAGGCAAGTCAGTTAAGAACAAATTCTTATTTACAATGACGGCCTACCCCGGGCCAATTATGCGCCGCCCTATGGGACTCCCAATCAGTCGGATGTGATACAGCCTGGATTCGAGCAGCAGACCCACAAGCCACTGCGGCTGTTCATGAGTTCCGTTTTTTTGTGGCCCCCACTGCCCATCAAATAGCCCATCCCTGTTCCAGATGATAAACAAATGTACTGATCCTTATTGAGAGAATACTGGACAAACAACTACAGCAGATACGTCAGACCTCCTCTCAGCATTGTAAAGATGTTTGTTATAAAGTATAATCAAGTAACACGTAAATATAATTACATAACTAACACCACACTAAAGCAGCACAACATTTCTATCAGAATGTTATGAACATCATTCAATAAAAATTATTTTGCATAAAATACTGGCAGTGGAGAGTTGACTGATCTGTACTGTTGGAGAGGTATGTGTGTAAAACATACAAAAAGCCTCAACCATCATTCTTTGACGAGTGTGTGCTTTAACATCCCTCCAATCGAGGAGAATCGAATCAGAAGTCCTGTCTCCAGAGCGAGGATATCGGCGGGGTGAGGTAGCTCTCTTCTGACCAGCGTTACACACCAGAACACCTGCTACCCCTTCCTCTCATAGCTGCTGCCGTTTCTTCTTCTCCATAAAGAACTGAGAAAGAGGAAAGAAGAAGTTGGGTCAAAGGGCCTGTGCTCTACAGACATAGTGTGTGTGTGTATTATCCATTGCAGGTGTGTGTGTGTATTACCCGTCTCAGGCCGGCGAAGGCAGGGCCAAAACTGGTGTGTGTGTGCGTGTGTGCTCTGATCCAGTCGGGGAGTTTGGCCAGCGTTGCAGGTCGGGAGTACCGTCGGTCACACAGAACGATACATGCATAGTCTTCACGGTGACGGATGGCTCTACCTGTGGGGAGAGGAAATTAGGTCATCCCCAGAAGATTGTTTAATTAGGGGTACAGAGTGATTGATTAGGCCAGGGGTATACGTAGCTTGAAATATAGATAGTTTATCTATAGTTAACTGAGAAGGTGTAGAAATATAGAGAGTACCTATGGATTGATTGACAGCCTTCATACAGAGGTTCTCTATCAGAGCCTGGCCTGGACTTCTCCCACCAGAGTGAGGCTGAAACAGAACAGAGTGTGCCTAAGCTATAGACTAACAATTAATAGATGCAGGATAGACTGAGCTTTCCATTCATCTCTATGGCCCAGGTTCCGACCCGAGTTAACCGCGCATAAATGAAACGTTATTCGCTTTTCTCTCTATGCGTATTCTGACCTTGAACTTAAGCTTGAAAATAGCATGCTATTCACCCACGATTTGTTTGAGGTGGAGCTTGAATAAATGAAAGTGTGTCTACAGAAACACCGTATTCTGACCTCGACTTAATTCTCCAATTGTTCCAGCAGTAATACGCGCAAGGAAACCATGAATAAGGTCTAGCGAACCTACCGGTTCCTAGTGGAAAAAGAGTTGATGTATGACCTTTAGAATGATTTGATTATATGCCCAGACTTTTCTGTTTTATTTTACAATTTTTATCATGTTAAATATTAGCCACTATCGGGAGCCACCCACATACATGTATTTTTGCATCATTCCATTCCTTTGACCTTTCTTTCCTCTCAGGTCTGTATAGTTGTTCCTGAGGGTCGCTAGCATTAGTGGACCATATTAGGCAACGTTGTGCAATAATATGGGACATGTAGCCTATTTGAATCATTATGGAAGTCAGACCACACGTAGCAGGTTAACCCTGGAGCACAGTTCACCACTACTGGACCATAGTCATACAGTTCCATGATTAGTAAGGATTAGGGTACATTTATAGGATTATTGTTCAACCCCTATTGTACACTTTTCCCCACTTTCCAATATTTCATGGATTGAACTTTAATAGGACAACTTTCAGGATGAATCAAACCACTTTTTTTTTATTCACCAATATATAGTATTTTGTGTGTAAAGGCTCTCTAAACTGTTTTTATGATTCATACATACCTTCCTAACCCTAAAATGGGCCTAAATCTACAAAATGAGAGTATTATTTTATCTACCAGTTGGTGCTGAAATGGAGACGAATATGCATGGATGGCTTTCTTTAAATTGATCTCTATATTGTGAACCTGTTCTCTCAATGTATTTTATTCAGTCTGTCGACAAAATTCTAATTAAAAGGTGCACCATATTTAAAGGGATGGCTTAACATAAATGTACTGAAAACCCCATTGAACGAAAACTCCTTGAGAGTGGGAGGGTTTCCGGCAAGTGGGAGGGTTTTCAGCAGTTGAATGAAATGTATTCAGAGCGCACAAGGTATCCTGCAGAGCGCGTTACGTGACTGAATAAGGTAGGAAAGGCATTAATTGTTTAGGAAAGGCATAAATTCCTAAGTTAGAATCGGCCCCTATGAGAAGGGTGAGAATGTTAAATGAATACCAGAAAATGTGTATGCGCGTGTTTTCCGTCTCACCAGGTTCTTGTCCAGGTAAGCCATCTTCTCCTTTAACTCTGGAGACTTGATGTTTGGATATGGCATCCCTACCATCACAATACACCTACACACACACACACATTTTATTAACATACACCTGGGGTCAGCATTTTAGTTTTGGGTCAAGAAAGACTGAATTCCTGGCGATTTTACAGCTAAAATTAGTTTACTTTAGGAAATCTGTTTCTAAGTATTCCCATGAATAAAAAAAAAAGGATGTGCATTCGGAAAGTGTTCAGACTCCTTGACTTTTTATACATTTTGTTACGTTACAGCCTTATTCTAAAATGTATTAAATTGTTTCTTTTCTCATCAATCTACACACAATACCCCATAATAACAATGCAAAAATAGGTTTAGAATTTTTTGCAAATAAAAATGTATAAAAACGATTTAAATACATTTACATAAGTATTCAGACCCTTTACTCTGTACTTTGTTGAAGCACCTTGGGCAGCGATTACAGCCTCGAGTTTTCTTGGGTATGACCCTATAAGCTTGGCACACTTGAATTTGGGGAGTTTCTCCCATTCTTCTCTGCAGATTCTCTCAAGCTCTGTCAGGTTGGATGGGGAGTGTCACTGACAAGCTATTTTCAGGTCTCTCCAGAGATGTTCGATCGGGTTCAAGTCTGGGCAACTCAAGGACATTCAGAGACTTTTCGCGAAGTCACTCCTGCATTGTCTTGGCTGTGTGCTTAGGGTTGTTGTTCTGTAGGAAGGTCAACCTTTGCCCCAGTCTGAGGTCCTAATCGCTCTGGAGCAGGTTTTCATCAAGGATCTCACTGTACTTTGCTCCATTCATCTTTCCCTTGATCCTGACTAGTCTCCAAGTCCCTGCCGCTGAAAAACATCCCCACAGCATGATGCTGCCACCACCACGCTTCAACGTAGGGTTGGTGCCAGGTTTCCTCCAGACGTGACGTTTGGCAATCAGGCCAAAGAGTTCAATCTTGGTTTTATCAGACCAGAGAATCCTGTTTCTCAAACTCCAAGCGGGCTGTCATGTGCCTTTTACTGAGGAGTGTCTTCTGTCTGGCCACTCTACCATAAAGGCCTGATTGGTGGAGTGCTGCAGAGATGTTTGTCCTTCTGGAAGGTTCTCCCATCTCCGCAGAGGAACTCTAGAGCTCTGTATGAGTGACCAACGGGTTCTTGATCACCTCCCTGACCAAGGCCCTTCTCCCTCGATTGCTCAGTTTGGCCGAGCGGCCAGCTCTATGAAGAGTCTTGGTGGTTCCAAACTTCTTCCATTTAAGAATGATAGAGGCCACTGTGTTCTTGGGAACCTTCAATGCTGCAGAAATGTTTTGGTACCCTTCCCCAGATCTGTGCCTCGACAAAATCTGTGCCTCGAGTCTCATAGCAAAGGGCCTGAATACTTATGTAAATAAGGTATCTGTTTTACATTTTTAATACATTTGCAAAAAGAAAAATACAAAAAAAAAAACTTTGATTTGTCATTATGGGGTATTGTGTGTAGATTGATGAGGGAAAACATTTATTTAATCAATTTTAGAATAATGCTGTAACATAAAATGTGGAAAAAGTCAAGGGGTCTGAATACTTTACGAATGCACTGTATATGAGCATGCAAATGTAATAAAGGTATGACATTATTGTTCTTTTCAAATACAATGTCTCTTTGGGCTTAATTTGTACACTACAAATTGACCACAACTACTATCATTATGTTCCGCTGACCATCCACTCTGACAACAATCGGCCAGCGGCTGAATCTAGTTACCTACCGCTGACATACACCGTCTTATCCAAGAAACAAACAACTGATGTTTTCACAATGACAAAGTCTACAAATGAGAGATCTGTAACACACACACACCTGCCTAGGTCGTCTGAGAAGTTGATACCCTCGCTCATCTTTCCCCCGACCACAGAGAACAGCAACGCTCCAGAGAGTGTACCCCCATCCACAGCACACCTCTGAGAGAGAGTCATTCAACAAGCTTTCCAATAAGCAATATCTTTATCTGATGTTTAAATCTCAAAAAGGTGAGATGAGGTGTTTTGTAGTCATTTCAAGTGATGGTAGTTTGTTTTGCGTCTCACCTGGATTGTGCGTGAGAACTCATTGAGCACCTTTTCTACCTGGTTGGCTTTCTTTGGCTCCTGGAAGATCTGAGAGAAACACACACTGAATATATGGACTTTCAAGAGAGAAACATATATACTTGATAGCAAGATGGTATGTGTACCTTCTTCTTGCTAGAGAGGCGTGCCAGGACTCCGCTGGCCTCCCAGTGTTCCAGAATCCTTCTGGAGTAATCGTAGGAGGGGAAGAAACACACCACGCCTCCTGGCACCACGTTACACAGGTTAGACAGCACACGGCCAGTCTCCTCCATCTACACACACAAACACATACACCTTACACTCCCCTCCGCCATTAGCATTAACATTGGCTTCTCAGAATGGCATAATGCTGTTTTAAAAGGTGTATGTATAACCATGCGTGGTGTGTCTCTGTTCTGGAAGGTGAACTCCAGCTCCTGACCAGACGGGCCACTGCACAGCACTATGGGTAGGATATTCTCTGGAGGAATCACATGACCTGCCAAACACACATACACACAGTCAGTTTGTCCAAACCAGGAGCTTCTCAGCTAGTACCAATTAGTATCTGTGTTCAATGAGAAATTACTTAATGGTTTATTATCACTGTAACACTGACCTTTAACCTGCTCTCTTATTCTAGCTAACTACCCCCAGTCCTCCCAGATCTATCCCAGGGTGCAGTATCTTAGGGTACTCACCACATGAGAACTCTATGATGCGCTCCGCTTCAACACCAGCAGAGAACAACAGCTCCTGCTTAAAGTCAGACACCTAGACACAGAGGCACAGAGTAGTTGTCTTGACTTTAATTTGCCCAGGTCATCACAGGGGATGAAGATAAGAAGGAGTGCATGTGTGTGTTCTTACAGGCTGCATGGTTCCTCCAGCGAAGATGACAGCTCTACAGTCCTTCAGCACCTGAGAAAAGTGGACCGCTGGGTTCAACAGGAGGAACTTCATACTACTCACCGCTACACTACCTGGAGAGAAAGAGAGGTAATAGCGTGTTAGGAGAAATGTTGGGAGAAACTAGTTTCTGCTCAACAGAGAAGTTGGTGTGTGTGTGTGTGTGTGTGTACCTTGAGTTTGTAGCACCACACGTCCATCAGTGTTGGTGTTGGTGAGAGCCATGAAGAAGCCCTCTACCTGCATCATAGGAGATGCTGCCAGCTCCCTGTCCTCTGCTGCTCCCTGCTGGCCTGAAGGTGACTCTACAGGAGAGAGAGAGGGGAACAGAGAGAGTGTCTCTGTTAGGCAGTCCTTGCACCTTAAACATGGTGACAGTCCGTTTTTCGTACATCAGGTAGCTACAACAACATTTTATAAGGTGACATTCCTAGTGTGTGTGTGTGTGTGTGTGTGTGTGTGTGCTTACCTATGTCAGGCTGTTGGCTGCTCTGCAGTGTCTGTAGGTAGCGGTTCAGGCCTTCAGTCCGACGGTTCTCTTTGTTGGCAGACTGTGTCTGTGTGGTTTGTGTGTGTGACGTCACACCTGTACCTGCATACTTTTCTATGAAGCCACACAGCTAGAGAGAACAAACAACATTAGAAACACACACACACACACACACACACACACACACACACACACACTACACTTACCTTTCTGCTGATCATACTCTTCTCAAAGTATCGCTGTACCTTCATAGAGAGACAAAGAGAAGGAAGCAAAGCAATTTATCACCAATAACCATAAAATCCATCAATCCCTTCCCCAATTTCTATGCCAATCGCAGTAGGTTGTGGTTGTGATCTAGTTGTGGTCGTGGTTACCTTGAAGAGGTTGATGTTGTCTATCTGAGCCTTGAACAGGAAGTTGTTGATGGTCAGCAGTTCGGTTGCTGGGAGACAAAGTGAGGGGAAGGTCACTACATAGTGTGTGTTTTGTGTGTGTGTGTGTGTGTGTGTGTGTGTGTGTGTGTGTGTGTGTTCTTACCTGGCTGAGTAGTCTGGCTGTGTGGATTCTGCCCCACCTTACCTAAAGACAATATAGATATAACATGGTTTTGTATCTAATATGTTTTAAACTCCACTTAGCCTAACATAAGGCGTTCAGAGTACTGATAGAGCTATTACCATATACAGTGCATTTGGAAAGTGTTCAGACCCCTTCCCCACATTTTGTTACGTTTCAGCCTTATTCTAAAATGGATTAAACAAAGATATCCTCATCAATCTACACACAATACCCTATAATGACAAAGCGAAAACAGGTTTTTAGAAATGTTTGCAAATGTATTAAAAATAAAAATACCTTATTTACATACAGTACCAGTCAAACGTTTGGACACACCTACTCATTCCATGGTTTTTATTTTTTACTATTTTCTACATTGCAAAATAACAGTGAAGACATCAAAGCTATGAAAAAACACATATGGAATCCTGGAGTAACCAAAAAAAAGTGTTAAACAAATCAAAATATATTTTATATTTGGGATTCTTTAAAGTAGCCACTCTTTGCACACTCTTGGCATTCTCTCAACCAGCTTCCTGACACATCTCAACATCAACTGTTCAGAGGAGACTTAGTGAATCAGGCGTTCATGGTCGAATTGCTGCAAAAAAAACACTACTAAAAGAAACCAATAAGAAGAAGAGACTTGCTTGGGCTAAGAAACACGAGCAATGGACATTAGACCGGTGGAAATCTGTCCTTTGGTCTGATTAGTCAAAATTTGAGATTTCTGGTTGCAATTGCCATGTCTTTGTGAGACGCAGAGTAGGTGAACGGATGATCTCTGCATGTGTGGTTCCAACCGTGAGGCATGGAGGAGGTGTGATGATGCTGGTGACACTGTCTGATTTATTTAGAATGCAAGGCACACTTAACCAGCATGGCTACCACAGCGTTCTGCAGCGATACGCCATCCCATCTGGTTTGCGCTATCATTTGTTTTTCAACAGGACAATGACCCAACACACCTCCAGGCTGTGTTAGGGCTATTTGACCAAGAAGGAGAGTGATGGAGTGCTGAATCAGATGACCTGGCCTCCACACTCACTCAACCTCAACCCAATTGAGATGGTTTGGGATGAGTTGGACCGCAGAGTGAAGGAAAAGCAGCCAACAAGTGCTCAGCATATGTAGGAACTCCTTCAAGACTGTTGGAAAAGCATTCCAGGTGGAGCTGGTTGAGATAATGCCAAGAGTGTGCAAAGCTGTCATCAAGGCAAAGGGCGGCTACTTTGAAGAATCTCAAATATATTTTGATTTGTTTAACACTTTTTTGGTTACTACATGATTCCATGTGTTATTTCATAGTTTTGATGTCTTCACTATGATTTTACAATGTAGAAAATAGTAAAAATCAAGAAAAACCCTTTAATGAGTAGGTGTGTCCAAACTTTTGACTGGTACTGTATGTATTCAGACCCTTTGCTGTGAGACTCGAAATTGAGCTCAGGTACATCCTGTTTCCATTGGTCATCCTTGAGATGCATCTACAACTTCATTTGAGTCCACCTGTGGTAAATTCAATTGATGGGACATGATTTGGAAAGGCATACACCTGTCAATATAAAGGTCACACAGCTGACAGTGCATCTTAGAGCAAAAACCAATCCATGAGGTCAGAGGAATTGTCCGTAGAGCTCAGAGAAAGGATTGTGTCGAGGCACAGATCTGGAGAAGGAATACCAAAACATTTCTGCAGAATTGATGGTCCCCAAGAACACAGTGGCCTACATCATTCTTAAATGGATACGTTTTGAACCACCAAGCCTCGTCCTAGAGCTGGCCGCCCGGCCAAACTGAGCTATCGGGGGAGAAGGGCCATGGTCAGGGAGGTGACTAAGAACCCGAAGCTCACTCTGACAGAGCTCCAGAGTTCCTCTGTGGAGATGGGAGAACGTTCCAGAAGGACAACCATCTCTGCAGCACTCCACCAATCAGGTCTTTATGGTAGAGTGGCCAAATGGAAGCCACTCCTCAGTAAAAGGCACATGACAGCCCGCTTGGTGTTTGCCAAAAGGCACCTAAAAACTCTCAGACCATGGGAAATAAGATTCTCTGATCTGATGAAACCAAGATTGAACTCTTTGGCCTGAATGCCAAGCGTCACGTCTGGAGGAAACCTGGCACCATCTCTACGGTGAAGCATGGTGGTGGCAGCATCATGCTGTGCTGATGTTTTTCAGCAGCAGGGAGTGGGAGACTAGTCAGGATCAAGGGAAAGATGAACGGAGCAAAGTACAGTGAGATCCTTGATGAAAACCTGCTCCAGAGCGATTAGGACCTCAGACTGGTGCAAAGGTTCACCTTCCAACAGGACAACGACCCTAAGCACACAGCCAAGACAACGCAGGAGTGGCTTTGGGACAAGTCTCTGAATGTCCTTGGGTGGCCCAGGCAGAGCCCAGACTTGAACCCGATCGGACATCTCTGGAGAGACCTGAAAATAGCTGTGCAGTGACGCTCCCCATCCAACCTGACAGAGCTTGAGAGGATCTGCAGAGAAGAATGGGAGAAACTCCACAAATACAGGTGTGCCAAGCTTATAGCGTCATACCCAAGAAGACTTGAAGCTGTAATCGTTGCCAAAGGTGCATCAACAAAGTACTGAGTAAAGGGTCTGAATACTTATGTAAATGTGATACTTCAGTTGTTTTTTTTATTTTTATAAATTTGCAAACACCTGGTCTTGCTTTGTCATTATGGTGTATTGTGTGTAGATTGATGAGGGGGAAAGAATCTATGTAATCAATTTTAGAATAAGGCTGTAACGTAACAAAATGCGGAAAAAGTGAAGGGGTCTGAATACTTTCCGAATGCACTGTATATAGGTATCTTGTTCTGGCCCTTTTTCACAGAGCACACGTACACACACTTACCTCCCAGCACACGCACCAGCCCCTCCACCACAAAAAGGATCTGTTTAATATACATCAGGTTCTTGGCCTTCAGTCGACTCCTGTTACACACACACACACAATCAGACACCGTGTGTGTGTGTGTGTGTGTGTGTGTGTGTGTGTGTGTGTGTGTGTGTGTGTGTGTGTGTGTGTGTGTGTGTGTATGTGTGTGTGTGTGTGTTTTTACCTGTAGCGTTCAGAGTACTGTGCAAGCTGGGAGTGTGCACGGCATAGCTGGACACAGTATAAAATTTCATTAAACAATATAGACAGCAACAAATGTTATTCTACCACAGACACATTGACAAACTACAGTTATTGTGTGTGTGTGTGTGTGTGTGTACCTGTGCTCCAGTTAGTTCTGAGCTGTGTATACAGGAGAGAACGTCACTGAGGTTGTGAGCCTCATCTATGATCAGCACCTAAACCAATCAAATCAAACAGGTAAAACAGCTCAATACATTGTACAATAGGTAGAGATAGCACAAGGGCGAAATACACGGTGGACTATTGAAAGCTAAAATATTCATTTTCAAAGGTGTGTGTTTTAAGCATGGTTAACCTGTCCTTTGAGCTGCACCCCCGATGCTCTCCTCGTCCCCTCATGAAGTACTGTCTGATAGGGCAGCACCACCAGCTATACACACACATACGTCAAAGACCAGGGTCTCACAATGTAATACCATAATCATTTGAGAGAAAAGGTGTGTGTGATGGTGTGTACCTGTGCGGGGGGTATAGCGAGGCGCGTAGCGTAGTAGGGACAGGAGCGTGTTTCTCTGGCCAGGCTGAGCAGCTGTTCTATGTCTCGTACCGCCCCCAACACTGCATCCCTCAGTGTCTGCAGCCCCTGAGCCCCTACGTACGGACACACCGCCTTAGACACACCCCTCTTCCTCTTACCACCCTCCACTTCCTTCGGACGCTGGTCTGAAAGAGAGCGAAAGAGAATACAGGAGAAAAAGAGAGGACATTTTTGAGAAAAGAGAGCAATGCGACAGGCCTACAGTTCTTTAAAAAGGATAGATTCCTCCTAAAATAAATGTATATGACTTTCCTTAACTGTAGTTGATTCACCAAGACAGTTTTTGAATATGAATTCCCTTAATGAGATACCGAATAACCATATTTTGTTGAGTCAGCATTACCATAAGGCCTCATTCATTCTGGGAGCATATGTTCTCACCGTGTTTGTTCTTCTGCATTTCCATACAGCGGTCGTTGATACGTTGGACGCTTCCCAGCCGACGCACCTCCTCATTTACACACATATTCTACACGGACACAGCTCATCAATACACAGGATCTACAGGAATGGAAAAAATGTGTAAAGACCGGTGTGTGTGTATGTGTACCTGTCGGGACCCCAGTGGGACCAGGCTGATGTCCGGGCTGAAGGGACTCTTCTGTACCTCATGGATAAACTGAGCCAGCTGGGAGTGTGTACGGCTGCAGTAGTAGATCTGATGAAACATGCGTGCACACACACTAAGTGGTGTTGACCGAGGACAAAATTCTACATAAGAGAAATAACCTAAAAATCCCAAATATACCTTGGTGACGTGCTCCTCCACCAAGTCATCTTCATCATCACCACCACAGAACCTGTCGAGTTGAGGCAGGGTTGTCATTATGTTGTCAAATTGAAACACTCTATACTATTTCATTAAGCTACACTCAATTGTGGCCTAGTAATTGGGTTGTCCTTACTTGTTCTTGGTCTTTGATTCGTCATCGCTCTCATACTCAGCCACAATAAGCTCCTCCTCAGGGTTGTTTAGCTCCTCCTCCTCCTGGGGGTCCTTACTGAGCTGCAGCAGCTTCACTGCCTCATCATCCTCACAGCTCTACATATACACACAACATTTAAGCTGTTACTGTATACAGGTATACTCTACTAGGTATTAGAATGTTATGCTCTACCTTTCTCTTCAGGGCGGATTTCAGCTGAGAGTTGTTTCTGATCATTTCCAGGTGTTCCTCCCTCTTCTTCCTCCGCAGCTCTTCATCCTGACACACACACACACAAATATACAGAAACACAGAGTGATGCTAACATTCTGTAAACACATAAGTCACACCAAACTACCTCAAAGACACCCCCCCAACCTCCACACACCACATACACACATTTATACTCCACTACCTTCAGTTTAGACACAAAGTCCCGTTCTGCCTTCTTCTGCACAAAGTCAGTGATCCAGTCAGGCTCAGCAGAGGAGGATGGCGGGGTGGAGGATGTTGTGGTAGAGAGGGATGAGGAGATGGAGAGAGATGTACCTCCATCCCCCTGCAGCAGTCTGTCTGCCTCCTGTCTCCTCTTCTCCTCATGGTCCCTCAGCCAGCTCAGAGCTCCACAGATCAGACTCAGAGACTTGCCCTGGAACAACAATATATTAATACACAGACTGAGGCAGATAGACACACACATTATTACACAGATATGAACACACACACCGTTCCAGTAGGGCTCTCAAAGATGCCGACTTTGCCGTGCTCCAGTGCCCCATACAGGGCCTGCATGAACTGCTCCTGGATGGGGTATGGCTTGTAGGGGAAGGGGAAGTGGGGGGCACCAGCCTCTTCCATCACTGCTAATAATGCTCTTGCTGCCTGTGGGTTAGAACACTGACAAACTCAGTTGTAATTACCTGTACTATATAAACTCTAGAACGTGAAATGCACATTTAGAGCTAGCTAGGTACGTTTTTTCGTAGCAGAACTGTTGTAAGCTGAGCATTATCATATCAAGGAGTTGAGAATTCTCAGTTAAACTAACGTTACCGGACTTTCTCAATGCCATACATGGTAACTGATGTGACACTACATTGGGAGTACCCTGTTACCTATGGGTTTTAGATCAATGGCAAGATCAATGGTTTTTAGATCATTGTCTAACATCATCCATCCTCTGCTGAGCCTGACTGGATCACTGACTTTGTGCAGAAGGCAGAACGGGACTTTGTGTCTAAACTGAAGGTAGTGGAGTCTAACAGACATTTTACATTGTAACGTTATGTCTGGGACTGTCAGCCTTGGCAAATAATGATTATGCTATAGCTACATTGTATGGAGCATGCATTAGCTAGCTACTTCCTAGTCTGGTCAGTTGTCAATTATGTTAGTTAGAAACGATCGTGACACTTAACCCTTGAATAGTTAAAACAAGAAATACAAATACTCACCGGTTTTAGTTCAATGACTAGATGGAGGCTGGCTGGAGCTAGCAAAAATGTTTTGACAGAGTTCGTGCATCTTCTACAAGCGCGCCAAGCGTTTCAGAAACTGACCAATGACAAGCCGGTGAAATGAAACGTCAAGAGGGGCGTGCCCGGGCGGCGAGGCGAGAGAGCACTGAGTGTCTGGGCTTTTATTTTAAAGAATTTGATCATATGAAAGGGACGTAAAAAAACAATGCTCTTTCTCCCCCCACAAAAAACGTTATTGTTATTTAAAAAATATATATTCCTCAATGTGTTTACTACTCAAGAAAGAAATGTGTGAGATAATGTACAGTATTTGTTTAGATGGCGATGAGTCACTTTACGACCGTCCCTTCCAAAGCCCGCCACCCCCCTTTGCAGCGTATCGAAAGTTCTCGGCCCTTCTTCCAGATGCTAGCAGCCTAGACAACTGTCAGATGCTAGACAGAGAAACACGCAAGCAACACAGCAAAGTGGACCTCTGGACTTATTAGCTAGCTAAGCAACTCAACGGCACACCATCAGTTTGGAGACTGGTACACAGCGATTGACATCAGCGTAATTTGGCACTAAAAGTGCAAACCCAAAATATAGCTAACGAGAAAAGCTGATTCTTATAGCCATCAAGCGCGTTAGCTTTGATTTGTGGCGCAGCTCTCCTGCAGAACCTTAGTTGGTAGCTAGTTCTAATCTAGGCAGTCGAAACGTGCAGTTGTGTGGTTTGCTAGTTAACGTCAGCTAGTTGAGAAGGAGAGGTTTGCAGAAAGAAGTGCTCCGGGGCTATGACTGCGGAAGAGGTGACCAACGAAGGACAGAATATCCCATTACCAATGGAGGGAGAGGATATCACGCAGAAGAAAGATGGAGGGGTTTTAAAGGTAACTGAACTAACTAGTTACCACGGCCACAAAGTCTTAAACCCCGCCTGTTTCTAACATTTATCTTCTTAAAATGTGATTTTAATCCTAACCACGCTGCCAGCCTTACACCTAAACCTAACCTTAATTTAAGACCAAAAAGCAAATTTTTGTTGTCATGAATTTGTACGATATCGCCCATGTTGACTTTGCAGCTGTGTTAACTAGTGGAAACCCTAGCGAGCCAACAAGCTAGCGTTAGCATGCTCGCTATCTAGCCAATAGCAATTCATTGAATGGCATAACCAGCTACCTAGCAAGCTTGACTGAAGAAAAATGCTAAAATATTTTGGTCAGTTGGCTACAGTAGGGTAATTTAGATTAGTGAGATTTTGCAGCGCAGTCCATGATCTATATGCAACATTTGGGGTTTGCTACAGTAGTTATATCTGCTGGCTAAACTTAACTAACGTTAGCTAACTGGCTGACGTCTCCTCGAACATGCTTGCTTCTCCACCAGCCCCATCTTCCCCCAGTAGTAACCAGGTGCAGCCCCGCAGCAGCCTGTGACTAAAACTACCCAGTCAGGAAAACCATAATATCGCCAACTACTGGCTGTGGTTAACCCAGGGGAGAATGACTGCAACCCTCGCATTGAAGCCACGAAGTTCAATGCCGACCACGGTACTGCAGGCATTGTTAGGCTGGACACATGACATTTTTAACAATGCTTTTTTCTAATAACTAGTTTATGTATTTTTATTTAACCTTTTTATTTAACTAGGCAAGTCAGTTAAGAACAACTTCTTATTTAAAATGACGGCCTAGGAACAGTGGTTAATTGCCTTGTTCAGGGGCAGAAGGACAGTTTCTTGTCAGCTCAGGGATTCGATCTAGAAACCTTTCGGTTTCTGGCCCAAACCACTAGGCTACCTGCCCCCCAGTTCATTGCATCTGCCGTGGAGCCCAGTTTCACAATGTTACCATATGTCCCAGCTGCTTGCCGTAGTTTTGAAGTAATCACGAAAAAACAGGCCTTATTTTAGGGCATTTTTCAACCTGCCAGTGCCTATTAGTTTGTTCTATTGTGCACCGTGGCACCAACTCTCCTTCCGAAGGTTCTATTCCCAGTTTATTGTTCTATGTCACAATGGCTGCTTTGTTATTGTTGTCAATGAGACCTGCCCACATTGCTGGTAGTTAAAATGTAAACAACAACAAAAAAATACTCATGGAACTTTGAGGTCGTCCCATTGTTTACTGTAGGGAAATATAGGTATGTCTGTCTATTTCGCCAAATATCTTGCAATATGTATATTTTCTTTTTTTTCAAGTCGGTCACCATTTAAACATGAGAACCCCCTCTTTCTAATTATGTAAGGCAGCGTACTCAGCTGTCATCAAACACTAGCTCCGGAATACCTTTTGCCCTTGGAACGTTGAGCCTCTCCCTTTGTTTTCCTATGGAGAGGCATGCTGGTATATTTTTCAAGTTGGACACCATTTTAGTCAGGATAATCTCTTTCTAATTACATACGGTTGGGCAGTGTACTCTGCAGTCATCGATCGCTAGACCAGAAATAGTCAAAGTTGCCATTTTTTTCTTACTTCCTCATTATGCAGACATAAGCACACCATCGAGGTGAGGATGTTTACTTTCTACACAAGTTGTTATTTTTCAGTTTCGTCCTATGAACAGATGGTAGTAGTAAAATAAAAAGGGCTACATTTCTTTGTGCCATTTAGGTGAAAAGGAATTCCAAGCATCACTCCAGTCAGAAGAGGCTCAGCGACCGTTCGATTCCATTCAATTGCTATGGGCTCGCGCTAGTGTTCCAGCTTAGCCAACGTTCTTTTGCCATTTTAAAGCCTTGGGTGAATTTTGACTCGTTCTATTGTTCAGCCTACCATTATAGTAATGCTACCAATATTTTATATTACACCAGATGTATGTCCTTGAACCAATTTATATAAAAAATCTTATAAAAATCGCACACAGGATGATCATTTAGTAGCTAATGGCAGCCTGCAGTACCCCGGTCAGCTTTGGACTTGAGATAAGGGGGCAGCACTGAGCTAGCCTGCAATGTCGCTTCCCGGAGTAGCTCAAACTGCGCATTTTATGTCTTCATAGGTTGGTTGTTTAAATACATCGTTACAGTTGTTGGTTGGCTAGCTTGCGAATTTTTGCTATATTAGCATAGATGTGACAAAGGTCAAAAAACCTCCAAACAAGATATGGTATCAAGAACAACATAAAACTATACTACAGTATACATTTCATTCTCTCACGAATGATGCAATTCCCCCCTTGGACCAATCAGTGTAATTTTGTAAATAAGCCAGTGAGGGCCTACCGAGTGGTGCAGTTGACAGTACATGTCAGAGCAAAAACCAAGCCATGAGGTTAAAAGAATTGTCAGTAGAGCTCTGAGATCGAATTGTGTCAGCACAGATCTGGGGAAGGGTACCAAAGAAATTCTGCAGCATTGAAGGTCCCCAAGACCACAGTGGCCTCCATCATTCTTAAATGGAAGAAGTTTGGAACCACCAAGACTCTTGCTAGAGCTGGCTGCCCGGCAAACTGAGCAATCGGGGGAGAGGGCCTTGGTCAGGGAGGCGATCAAGAACCCAAAGGTCACTCTGACTGAGTTCCTGAGTTCCTCTGAAGAGGGGAGAACCTTCCAGAAGGACAACCATCTCTGCAGCACTCCACCAATCAGGTCTTTATGGCAGAGTGGCCAGACAGAAGCCATTCCTTGGTAAAAGGCACATGACAGCCCGCTTGGTGTTTGCCAAAAGGCACCTAAATGACTCTCAGACCATGGGAAACAAGATTATCTGGTCTGATGAAGCAAAGATTGAGCTCTTTGGCCTGAATGCCAAGCGTCAAGTCTGGAGGAAACCTGGCACCATCCCTACGGTGAAGCATGGTGATGGCAGCATCATGCTGTGGGGATGTTTTTCAGCAGCAGGGAGTGGGAGACTAGTCAGCATCGAGGGAAATATGAACGGCGCGAAGTACGGAGAGATCCTTGATGAAAACCAGCTCAGGACCTCAGACTGGGGCGAAGGTTCATCTTCCAACAGGACAACAACCCTAAGCACACAGCTAAGACAACGCAGGAGTGACTTCGGGACAAGTCTCTGAATATCCGTGAATGTTCCAGCAAGAGCCTGGACTTGAACCTGTTCTAAAATCTCTGGAGAGGCCTGAAAATAGCTGTGCAGCAACACTCCCCATCCAACCTGACAGAGCTTGAGAGAATCTGCAGAGAAGAATGGGAGAAACTCCGCAAATACAGGTGTGTAGCGTCATACCCAAGAAGACTCAAGGCTGTAATCGCTGCCAAAGGTGCTGAGTAAAGGGTATAAAATCCTAATGTAAATGTGATGGTTTTTATTTTTAATAAGTTTGCAAACATTTCCCCCCCAAAAGTTTTTGCTTTCATTATGGGGTATTGTGTGTAGATTGATGAGGGGGGGAAACGATTTAGTCCATTTTAGAATAAGGGTGCACCTAACACAACACAATGTGGAAAAAGTCAAAGGGTCTGAACTTTTTTAATGCATTGTATGTGGTAGGGATTATCGTGCTTTCAAGACAACTGTGAACTCAGGAAAAAAAAAACGGGGTCAAGGGAAGGAGGAGAGGAGAAGGAAAAGGGAGATAGGAAAGGGAGATGGGGAAGGAGGAGAGGTACTTGAGGTAGGAATGGAAGTTAGTAAAGGAAAGAGGTTCACGTATAGACTACCGTTCAAAGTTTGTGGTCACTTAGAAATGTCCTTGTTTTTGAAAGGAAAGCACATTTTTTTGTCCATTTAAAATAACATCAAATTGATCAGAAATACAGTGTAGACATTGTTAATGTTGTAAATTACTATTGTAGCTGGAAACAGCTGATTTGTTATGGAATATCTACATCGGTGTACAGAGGCCCATTATCAGCAACCATCACTCCTGTGTTCCAATGGCACGTTGTGTTAGCTAATCCAAGTTTATTATTTTAAAGGCTAATTGCTCATTAGAAAACCCATTTGCAATTATGATAGCACAGCTGAAAAATGTTTTGATTTAAAGAAGCAATAAAACTAGCCTTCTTTAGAGTAGTTGAGTATCTGGAGCATCAGCATTTGTGTGTTCGATTACAGGCTCAAAATGGCCAGAAACAAAGACCTTTCTTCTGAAACTTGTGTGTCTATGCTTGTTTTGAGAAATGAAGACTATTCCATGTGAGAAATTGCCAAGAAACTGAAGCTCTTGTACAACGCTGTGTACGACTCCCTTCATAGAACAGCTCAAACTGGCTCTAACCAGAATAGAAAGAGGAGTGGGAGGCCCCGGTGCACAACTGAGCAAGAGGACAAGTACATTAAATAGTACCCGCAAAACACCAGTCTAAACGTCAACAGTGAAGAGGAGACTCTGGGATGCTGGCCTTCTAGGCAGAGTTCCTCTGTCCAGTGTCTGTATTCTTTTGACCATCTTAATCTTTTCTTTTTGTTGGCCAGTCTGAGATATGGCTTTTTCTTTGCAACTCTGCCTAGAAGGCTAGTATCCCGGAGAAGCTTCTTCACTGTTGACGTTGAGACTGGTGTTTTGTGGGTACTATTTAATAAAGCTGCCAGTTGAGGACTTGTGAAGCGTCTGTTTCTCAAACTACATACTCTAATGTACTTGTCCTCTTGCTCAGTTGTGCACTGGGGCCTCCCACTCCTCTTCCTCTTCTGGTAGAAGCCAGTTTGCGCTGTTCTGTGAAGGGAGTAGTACACAGCATTGTACGAGATCTTCAGTTTCTTGCCAATTTCTCACATGGAATAGCCTTCCTTTCTCAGAACAAGGATTGACTGATGAGTTTCAGAAGAGTTTGTTTCTGGCCATTTTGAGCCTGTAATCGAACCCACAAATGCTGATGCTCCAGATACTCAACTACTCTAAAGAAGGCCGGTTTTATTGCTTCTATAATCAGAACAAGTTTTCAGCTGTGCTAACAATTGAAAAAGCGTTTTCTAATGATCAATTAGCCTTTTAAAATTCTAAACTTGGATTAGCTAACACAATGTGCCATTGGAACACATGAGTGATGGTTGCTGATAATGGGCCTCTGTACGCCTATGTAGACATTCCATGAAAAATCTGCCGTTTCCAGCTACAAGTCATTTACAACATTAACAATGTCTACACTGTATTTCTGATCAATTTGATGTTAATAGCCAAAAAATAGCTTTTCTTTCAAAAACAAAGACATTTCTAAGTGACCCCAAACTTTTGAACGATAGTGTATATATGTGGTAGAGATAAACCATGGCCAGTAGAGAGGAAAGGCCTCGAGGAAAGGAGGCAGGGCATAACATTTACATTTTGGTCCACCAGCCACTGTGGCAGGTAGATTTTAAAAAATCTACCGGCCATTCAGATGTTTTACTGGCCAAAATTACACCAACAAAACACCAAAAAACGGATGAGCATGCTTTGTAATGTTTCTAAAACAAATGTATTACTAGTAAGAAATATGATATTGTTTTAATTTGTCTTTTAACCAAAATATCACAGATGAGAAACATTTTCACTTGCCCCTTTAAGGGTAATGGGTTACCACGGTAACACGACTCAAGTCATGTTGTGCCTGTGAGATTGAGTTTGACAAGTAGAGTTTTTATGTTCTCTTCCCTAGCAGTTGAAACTTAAACATAGCAGTTGAAAAATAACTTAGCTCGTGAACAAAACAATATAAATGGCCAAGTAACGCGAGGAAAAGTCTCACTTCAGTAGACTTTCGTTTCAAGTAAATATAAGATTCGTTGTTCTTTGACTTAGTGCGATTTAATTTACCAGCTATGAAACAAAATGGCAGAAATACTTTGAAAACAGCTACTACACTATAAATGTGTTCATACTTTACTTTTTATTCACAAATGCGATTTAAAAGCTTGCACTGTGGAGCCCAGACCACCCGTGAGGAAAGGAATCTAGGAAAGAAAAGTTCACATGTATGTGGTAGGGATTAACCACGGCCATTAGATGGCGACAGTATTGGTTTTAGTGACAGGCTAGTTTCAGTCTCAGGCTGCTGTGGGGTTGCAGCTGGGTGCATCTCACTTCCCCATGTAATCAGAGATGTTATCATTGCTAGGTAGTTTGTACTGTCACTGAACTATGTGTTTCTGCAGCTAACTATCAAATGTCTAGTCATCACTATTCAGACTTAGCAGTGATCTAGAAGTGTCTTAGTTTTGGCTAGAAGGTTCTGACCTGGGTATAAGCATTTCATAGTTTCTTGTTTGTCAGCAAACATATCTGGTTACCTGGATGTTTTCTAGAGCCTGCCATATTTGGGATACCCACAGCTGCTTTTGGGGGGGGGGGGTGGAGATTCTCATTCTGGTTTTGGTGACCTGACCCTTCCCTGCTGAATATCCTATTTCTGCAGGGAGTGTGGCTGGTCAATGTTGACACTGAGAAGTGTGTGTGTGGGAGAGAGAGACTGTCAGTCATTCTGGCCCATAGTGTATTTCCCTACAGGCAGACTTGCAGCACATGGTGTCTCAGACAGTTTCCACATCATCACACAAATAAATCAGCTCTTGAACAGTTTTAGAGCCCACAACCCAAGACCTAAACACAATAGCAGCCCAAAGTACTAGACTACATACAGTAAGCATGCACCTGTTAAGAAATTGACTGTCAGAACTGTTAGAACTCTTAGAACCTCCATGGATTGATGAGGAATTGAAAAACTGTATGGTTGAAAGAGATGGCAAAATGAGTGGCTAAGTCTGGCTGCACATCTGACTGGCTGACTTACTGCATATTGAGACTTATGTGACTAAACTCAACAACAACAAAAATAAGAAACTGTATTATGAAGCCAAGATCAATGATATAAAGAATGATGGGGGGAAAACCGTAGGATTACTTTTAAATGAAAATTATGGGCAGAAAGATCAATTCAACTCCATCAGATGGAGTATTTATCACAACCATTTGATGTTGGCAATTATTTTAATGATTACTTCATTGGCAAAGTGGGCAAACTTAGGCAGGAAATGCCAACAATGAACAGTGAGCCATTGTATTCATGCATAAAAAAAATGAAAGAAAAGCATTGCAAGTTTTGAATTTTGTAAAGTTAGTTTGGGAGAGGGTGAAAAATGATTGTTAATGACCAATAATGACAAACCTCCTGGCATTGACTACTTAGATGGAAAGATACTGAGGATAGTAGCTGACTCTATAACCACTCCTATCTGTCATATCTTTAACCCTTGTTTGGGTCTGTGGGACCCATTTTCAATGTTTACTAAAATAAATGATACAATGAAATATTTTTTCAACCTGAGACTCATTGGCCTCATTTTCTGTGAAAAACATGTAAAATAACACATTTTCATTGAGTGCACACTGTGCACCCCTCTACACATTTATATTACATATGTGGTGTTTGGGTCCACTGGACCCGAGGGTAATAAGTGTGTGTTGGTGAAAACAAGTTAAAAAAATTCACCAAACGGTTTGCTGTGTGCCTTCATTCTGTCTTCCTCCTCCCTGGGCCTGCTGTTTCCACATAGGCAGGGAGACAGACAGGTTCTTGGTGCTGTCTCCCGCTTTTCGCACACTCTTTACCTTTTTTGTAGTGTGTGAAACTACACAATGTCTTGATGTAACCGGCGCAATATTATTACAATAGATTATTTCGATACATTGTGGGAAAATACAGATTTATTTTTACACTCTATCCCAGCCAGGTGCGAATTGGGGGAGGGACACAACAAATAAATAGCTTTGCATGTGTGGCTCCTTATCACAATCAGTATGGCAAAAATAATCTCTGCTCAGAGGGAGAGAAGCTAGTGTGGAAGGAGCGTCTTCCACTTTGGAAGATGAAGAGCTCCCACCTCAGGCCTGTTCCATGTATTCAACAACTAAGTTTGCGACACATCCCCAGTGTCCTATGTGCCAAATTAAAGGGAAAAATGTGGTACTCATGAGTACGCTACATAGGGATGGGAGAATCTGTGGCCAGGAACATCAAACCAGAAATCATAATGGATCACAATGCCACAAAAGGAGGGGTGGACAATTTAGACAAGCTGGTGACTGACTACAGCTGCAAAAGACGCTGGCCACTTGTGATATTCTTAAATACCTTGGACATCTCGGCGAACAATGTGTTTGTCATCTGGATGGCGTTGAACCCAGATTGGGACAGAGAGAAGCTGCAGAGGAGACGGCTCTTTCTCAAGGTGCTGCGCAAGGCATTATTAAGACCTCTAATCCCGAGTAGGCAACATATCCCAAGGAACCCAGCTTCTGCAGCCATCGTGAGGAGGATTCAGGAGGATGCTGGTGCCCCATCCGCTCGACCCACAGAACCAAGAGCTCCAATACTGGAAGTAAGTGTGAGTAGTGTTGTGTGTCTGACTCGCCTACCTTGGCATGTCGTAACTAAACTCAGCAAAAAAAGAAACGTCCCTTTTTTAGGACCCTGTCTTTCAAAGATAATTTGTAAAAATCCAATTAACTTCACAGATCTTCATTGTAAAGGGTTTAAACACTGTTTCCCATGTTCAATGAACCATAAACAATTAATGAACATGCACCTGTGGAACGATCGTTAATACACTAACAGCTTAGACGGTAGGCAATTAAGGTCACAGTTATGAAAACTTAGGACACTGAAGAGGCCTTTCTACTGACTCTGAAAAACACCAAAAGAAAGATGCCCAGGGTCCCTGCTCATCTGCGTCAACGTGCCTTAGGCATGCTGCAAGGAGGCATGAGGACTGCAGATGTGGCCAGGGCAATAAATTGCAATGTCCGGACTGTGAGACGCTTAAGACAGCGCAACAGGGAGACAGGACAGACAGCTGATCGTCCTCGCAGTGGCAGGCCACATGTAACAACACCTGCACAGGATCGGTACATCCGAACATCACACCTGCGGGACAGGTACAGGATGGCAACAGCAACTGCCCTAGTTACACCAGGAATGCACAATCCCTCCATCAGTGCTCAGACTGTTCGCAATAGGCTGAGAGAGGCTGGACTGAGGGCTTGTTGGCCTGTTGTAAGGCAGGTCCTCACCAGACATCACCGGAAACAACGTCGCCTATGGGCACAAACCCACCGTCGCTGGACCAGATAGGACTGGCAAAAAGTGCTCTCCACTGACGAGTTGCGGTTTTGTCTCACCCGGGGTGATGGTCGGATTCGCGTTTATCGTCGAAGGAATGAGCGTTACACCGAGGCCTGTACTCTGGAGTGGGATCGATTTTTGGAGGTAGAGGGTCCGTCATGGTCTGGGGCAGTGTGTCACAGCATCATCGGACTGAGCTTGTTGTCATTTCATGCAATCTCAACGCTGTGCGTTACAGGGAAGACATCCTCCCTCATGTGGTACCCTTCCTGCAGGCTCATCCTGACATGACCCTCCAGCATGACAATGCCACCACCCATACTGCTTGTTCTGTGTGTGATTTCCTGCAAGACAGGAATGTCAGTGTTCTGCCATGGCCAGCGAAGAGCCCGGATCTCGGATCTTGTCTGTTGTTGAATGTTATGTTCATACAAATATTTACACATGTTAAGTTTGCTGAAAATAAACACAGTTGACAGTGAGAAAACAACATGTATTTTTTTTGCTTAGTTTATATATGTGAGTGAGATGTTAGTAAAATTCCTGAACTAAGTGTTTTCATCATCCTAGATTGCAGCCGGTAGTAACAAGAAGAATCACTTCCATGTGTGTGGACCCAAGAAGGACAGAAAGACACATGCATCAAGTGCAAGAAATACATTTGCAACACACACACACACACACACACACACACACACACACACACACACACACACACACAGTAAAACTCTGTCCCTCATGTGGTGTGTAGACCGGCCTTAATTTGTGTTCAATTGGGCTCATTTATCATTTCCATAAAATACTGTATGTCAAATTTGTCCTTCCAGTTTGTTCAAAGCAATAAACATCAATAGTGATGAAAACCTTGTTTCATTTATATTTGTTCAAGATAAACATTATTTATTCAACCAATGTCTTGATTTGAGATTTTTGTTCACAAAAATAATTTGATAAAAAAACAAATAGCGCTTTTGTTGATAAATGTGAACTAGCAGAGGTCAATGGCAAATATGAATCATGTATGCTGTGTATATTGCTTGTAATTGATATAAGTCAACATCTAAGTGTTAAGTATTTTTACGTAAATTGTTATGGCTGTATTGTTTTAAAAACCCAATGATGTGGGTCCATCAGACCCACGAACATTGGGTGAAGAACAAAAACTTGGAACACCACACAAGGGTTAATCTGAGCCTAGAGGAAAGTACACTGCTCCAAAAAATAAAGGGAACACTTAAACAACACAATGTAACTCCAAGTCAATCACACTTCTGTGAAATCACTGTCCACTTAGGAAGCAACACTGATTGACAAAAAAATTCACATGCTGTTGTGCAAATGGAATAGACAACAGGTGGAAATTATAGGCAATTAGCAAGACACCCCCAATAAAGGAGTGGTTCTGCAGGTGGGGACCACAGACCACTTCTCAGTTCCTATGCTTCCTGGCTGATGTTTTGGTCACTTTTGAATGCTGGCGGTGCTTTCACTCTAGTGGTAGCATGAGACGGAGTCTACAACCCACACAAGTGGCTCAGGTAGTGCAGCTCATCCAGGATGGCACATCAATGCGAGCTGTGGCAAGAAGGTTTGCTGTGTCTGTCAGCGTAGTGTCCAGAGCATGGAGGCGCTACCAGGAGACAGGCCAGTACATCAGGAGACGTGGAGGAGGCCGTAGGAGGGCAACAACCCAGCAGCAGGACCGCTACCTCCGCCTTTGTGCAAGGAGGAGCAGGAGAAGCACTGCCAGAGCCCTGCAAAATGACCTCCAGCAGGCCACAAATGTGCATGTGTCTGCTCAAACGGTCAGAAACAGACTCCATGAGGGTGGTATGAGGGCCCGACGTCCACAGGTGGGGGTTGTGCTTACAGCCCAACACCGTGCAGGACGTTTGGCATTTGCCAGAGAACACCAAGATTGGCAAATTCGCCACGGGCGCCCTGTGCTCTTCACAGATGAAAGCAGGTTCACACTGAGCACATGTGACAGACGTGACAGAGTCTGGAGACGCCGTGGAGAACGTTCTGCTGCCTGCAACATCCTCCAGCATGACCGGTTTGGCGGTGGGTCAGTCATGGTGTGGGGTGGCATTTCTTTGGGGGGCCGCACAGCCCTCCATGTGCTCGCCAGAGGTAGCCTGACTGCCATTAGGTACCGAGATGAGATCCTCAGACCCCTGGAGAGACCATATGCTGGTGCGGTTGGCCCTGGGTTCCTCCTAATGCAAGGCAATGCTAGACATCATGTGGCTGGAGTGTGTCAGCAGTTCCTGCAAGAGGAAGGCATTGATGCTATGGACTGGCCCGCCCGTTCCCCAGACCTGAATCCAATTGAGCACATCTAGGACATCATGTCTCGCTCCATCCACCAACGCCACGTTGCACCACAGACTGTCCAGGAGTTGGCGGATGCTTTAGTCCAGGTCTGGGAGGAGATCCCTCAGGAGACTATCCGCCACCTCATCAGGAGCATGCCCAGGCGTTGTGGGGAGGTCATACAGGCACGTGGAGGCCACACACACTACTGAGCCTCATTTTGACTTGTTTTAAGGACATTACATCAAAGTTGGATCAGCCTGTAGTGTGGTTTTCCACTTTAATTTTGAGTGTGACTCCAAATCCAGACCTCTATGGGTTGATAAATTGGATTTCCATTGATTTATTTTTGTGTGATTTTGTTGTCAGCACATTCAACTATGTAAAGAAAAAAGTATTTAATAAGATTATTTCTTTCATTCAGATCTAGGATGTGTTGTTTAAGTGTTCCCTTTATTTTTTGAGCAGTATATTTGTCCTCGGGCCTGGAGGGAAGCAATAGTAAGCAGGCTTTACTGGTTCTAACAGCAGACCTATATAAGCTTGCTGCCAGCTCTTAGCAAACGGTTGGAAAGAATGGTGTTTGACCAAACACCATGCTATTTCTCAACACTGACACAAATGACTGATGATTGGTTGAAAGAAATTGATAGTAATAAGATTGTGGGAGCTGTACTGTTAGATTTCAAGCATTTGATATTATTGACCAAACCCTGTTGTTAAGAAAACAATGGTGTTATGGCTTTTCAACCTCTGCCACATCGTGGCTTCAGAGATGTTGATCTAATAGAACTCAAAGGGTTTTCTTTAATGGAAGCCTTTCTAATATCAAACATGTAAAGTGTGGTGTACCGCAGGACGGTTCTCTAGGCCCTCTAATCTTTTCTATTTTTACTAATGACCTGCCACTGGCATTAAACAAAACGTGTGTCCATGTATGTTGATGATTCAACCATAAAGATGATTCGACCACAAAGAGTTGCAGTCTGTTTTGGAATGGGTGGCCAGTAATAAACTGGTCCTGAACATCTCTAAAACTAAGCGCATTGTATTTGGTACAAATCATTCCTTAAGTGCTAGACCTCAGCTGAATCTGGTAATGAATGGTATGGCTGTTGAACAAGTTGAGGAGACTAAATTACTTGACGTTAGCTTTTCACAGTCCCCAAATCCCAAACAAATTCCAGAAAGCGTACAGTATTATATAGAGCCATTATTGCATGGAACTGTCTTCCATCTTATATTGTTCAAATGAAGAGCACACCTGGTTTAAAAAAAAAAAAAATGATAAAGAAACACCTCACTGCACAACGCCTCTCCCCTATTTGAGCTAGATAGTTTGTATGTATTGATATGTAGGCTACGTGTGCTGTTTTTTTACATACTTTTTTTAATTGATGTAGTTCTGTCCTTGAGATGTTGTCTATTTAATGTTCTGTATTATGTTATGGTTTGTGTGGACACCAGGAAGAGTAGCTGCTGCTTTTGGGGATCCTAATAAAATACCAAACACTACCACAGACAGACTATGTCATACACTGCTACAGCACAACTAACCTTCACTGTCGCTCTTTCCCTCTCTCCCTCCCCTACATCTGTAGTTGGTGAAGCAAGAGGGCACAGGGACAGAGCTGCCTATGACGGGGGACAAGGTGTTTGTTCACTATGTTGGCACGCTGCTGGATGGAACCCCATTTGACTCCAGTCGCGAACGAGGAGAGAAGTTCTCCTTTGAGCTGGGCAAAGGTGTGTGTGTGTGTGTGTGTGTGTGTGTGTGTGTGTGTGTGTGTGTGTGTGTGTGTGTCGAAGTACAAGCCAGGTGATCAAGACATTTGACGTGTGTGTGTGTGTGTGTGTGTGTGTGTGTAGGTCAGGTAATTAAGGCGTGGGACCTGGGAGTGGCTACTATGAAAGTAGGAGAGATTAGCCAGCTGATCTGTAAACCAGAGTACGCCTACGGCACCGCCGGCAGCCCCCCGAAGATACCCCCCAATGCTACTCTTGTCTTCCAGGTAATCTGTCTGTTTTAGGTAAACATTCGGTGTCAACATTGACGTGTGTGACTGAGTGCTTAAATGGATGTTTTGTGTGTGTGTTAGGTGGAGCTGTTTGAGTTTCGAGGGGAGGACATCACTGAGGGAGAGGATGGAGGAATCATCCGTCGCATCATCACTAAGGGAGCGGGATACTCCAAACCTAATGAAGGAGCTGCCGTAGAAGGTACACACACAAACATCATCATCATCAAAAAGGAACAGGGATATTCCAAACTAAGACCAACTGTACAGGCTACAAGCTCTCACACCTTTCTCTGTCTCTTTCCCCTGCAGTGTGTGTGGAGGGCAGCTGTGAGGGCAAGGTCTTTGACCAGAGGGAGCTGAAGTTTGAGTTGGGAGATGGAAAGAGTCTGGGTCTGCCAAGTGGAGTGGAGAAAGCCCTGACCGCCATGGAACAGGGAGAGGAGTCACTCTTCATCATCAAACCCAAGTAATACACACACACACACATTACAAACCTAGTCTACATACTATGTTGTTATTTTGAGAAATGTATAATGGTGTGTTCTCTGGGTATATTGGCTGAGTTGTGTGGCTGTGTATGTATGGATATCTAATTGTAGTGTGTGTCGATATGAATTTCTACGTGTGTGTGTGTGTGTAGGTATGGCTATGGAAACATAGGAAGCAGCAAGTACAGTATTCCTGGTGGAGCCACTCTGCAGTACAAACTCAAACTGACCACCTTCGAGAAGGTATGACCCCTCACCCTTTAGCAATATCAACCAGAGGGTCCTGTCCAGAGACATGCCTTAGGCATTTTATTTGTGACATTTCCAAACTGTTTGCCTACTAAGTGTGCCCCAGATGAGTCTGGTGTTTTGAGAGGTGATTTGCTGGCTGACTGAAGCATTTGCTGTTCCCCAGGCCAAGGAATCTTGGGAGATGAACTCAGCAGAGAAACTGGAGCAGAGCATCATCATCAAGGAGAAAGGAACACAGTACTTCAAGGTTTAGATTTTAGTCATTTAGCAGATCCAGAGAGACATACAGGAGCAATTAGGATTAAGTACCTTGCTCAAGGGCACATCGACAGGTTCTTAACCGCTAGGCTACCTGTGTGTGGGTGGAGAGAAGTAGCTTCAAGCAGCAGTGCAGTATAACTAGCCAGGTCACCCGTGATACAAGTCAGTATTAGACATCCAGCCATGTCTGAGGATGTCGGGAGATGATGTGGAAACGCGCTGTTGCCTTTAAGTGTTATTTTTGCTAGGGCGGTGGGGTTGGTGGATGGGTTTAAGCGTCTGCCTCTGGTGCAAAAGGTTGCATGTTTGAATCCAGCAGCGATGGAAAATTGTTTTTTAGAATTTTGTTTTAAGCCTATCTCAAACCTTAACCCTTACCTTAACCATTTGGAGTTAATGCCTAACTTTAAGATTTCGGAGATAACCTTAAACACTTGACGTTTGAGAAACCTGGATGAATGTATAATTCTGACGTGAGACTGTGTGAGCTTGTTTAGTATAACGTGTGTGTGTGTGTGTAGGAAGGGAAGCATCGCCAAGCGTCTGTCCAGTATAAGAGGATTGTGTCATGGCTGGAGAATGAATCAAGTTTGCCCGAGGGGGAGGACCAGAAAGCTAAAGCCCTGCGATTGGCTGCTCACCTCAACCTGGCCATGTGCTTCATCAAGCTTCAGGAACCAAGCTCTGCCTTCGACAACTGTGACAAGGTACACACAGACTCGATTAGGAGACACACACACCTGACCTGACTGTATCTGAACATATCTGACTTCCTAAATATTCCACACCAAACCTATTCCCCCACTTACTTTTGGTTTCTGCTCTCTCTCGCATGTGTGCGAAGGCCCTGGAGCTAGACGAATCCAATGAAAAGGCTCTTTTCCGGAGGGGGGAGGCACTGTTTGCCATGAAGGAGTTTGATAGGGCGAGAGCAGACTTCCAGCGCGTCACCCAACTTTATCCTAGCAACAAGGCCGCCAAGAGCCAGGTACTGCACTAGAATAGTCTTTGTGTGCCTTGTCTAAACTTCCCTCTCCTTTCATCTGGATGTCCATCTCTCCTTGCTGTTTGTCTGATCCGGGGCTCTCTGTCTGCCCTCCCAGGTGGCTCTGTGCCAGAAACAGATTAAGGAGCAGCATGAGAAGGACAAGAGGCTCTACGCCAACATGTTCCAGAAGTTCGCAGAGAGAGACGCCAAGGTGAGTCAAACAGCCAACACACTACACATTTCCTTTAGCCACGCAACACTTCCCCTAGCTCCTACAGATTAAACTCTTCCCCTAGCCCCAAGGTGAGTTGAGATGGAATACTGGAGAGACATCAGAACAGATTAACCCACACTTAGCGTCGTATAAGAAAGTGTTCCACATGGATGCTGGCCATGTTGACTCCAATGCTTCCCACAGTTGTCAAGTTGGCTAGATGTCCTTTGGGTGGTGGACCATTCTTGATACACACGGGAAACTGTTGAGCGTGAAAAACCCAGCAGCATTGCAGTTCTTGACATACTCAAACCAGTGTGCCTGGCAGCTACTACCACACCCTTTTCCAAGGCACTTAAATATTTTGTCTTACCCTCTGAATTGCATACATACACAATCCTTGTCTCAACTGTCTCGAGGCTTAAAAATCCTTCTTTTACCTGTCTCCCCCCCTTCATCTACACTGAAGTGGATTCAACAAGTGACATCAATAAGGGATCATAGCTTTCACCTGGTTAGCCTATGTTATGGAAAGAGCATGTTCTTAATGTTTTGTATACTCAGTGTAAATTACTGTTTTAATGTCTCTCTCTTTGTTTCTGCTGTGATGAACAGAAGGAGGCTGACAAGGGGATGGAGAACATAGGTGGGATGGATGTAGAGGAGAGTGGAGGACAGGAGTAATGACTGCTGGAGAAAGATGTCAGACTGTGTCATGAAGACTTTTAAAACTTCAGGCATTCGTGTTTATAAAGAGAGAATGTGTTTGTGATAAGTGTGTGTGTCCATGGCTCAACTGTATCTCCTGTGTGTGTGTGTGTGTGTGTGTCTGCGTGCTATCGTCATGGCAGCTAGCTGGCTGGGTGGGCCTTCTGTAGCTGACTGCACTCAGGAGGTGTGGCTAAAAGAAGTGCCCCCCCATCCCTCTGGTTAGCATGTAGCAGGCTGTTCCCCCCCCCCCCCAGAGCTCTTTGCTTAATGGAGTTGGAAGCCCAGTACTGGGTGTGAGTATTTGTGTGTGTGTGTGTGTGTGTAAACCCCCCTTTCACCCAGCAAGGGCTAATCCCCAAACCCCCTTCACTTCTCACCACCTTCCAAGGCCAACTGATCAACTAGTGGGGACTGCTTCATGTGTATGTGTGACTGTGTGTGTCCGCAGACAGTAGCAGCACCCTCTCTAGCAGCAGTCATGCTAACTACAGGGTTGCTCTCTGCTTCTCAAACACACTATGTTCTTACTCTGGGTTTATGATTTATCTTAATTGTTCTTCATGGGATGATGATTTACTTCACACCTAGAAGGGTGTGTGTGAAGCAGCTTCTTCTGGTCAGACTGAACCAGTATAAAGCTCAGTCACATTACATATATAGTCTTACTGTAGTCTGTCTGCATTCCAAATGACACTTTATACCTTGTAGATCAGAGTTTCCCAAACGCGAACCTGGGGCCCCCAATGGGTGCACGTTTTGATTTTTCCCCAATACTACACAGCTGATTCAAAGAATCAAAGCTTGATGATGAGTTGGCTAATTGAATTATCTGTGTAGTGCTAGGGCAAAAACCAAAACGTGCACCTGGGGGGGGGGGGGGCCGAGTTTGGGAGACCCTGTTGTAGATGACTCAATATGCCCTACTTTTTGACCAATGGTCAGAGGTGGCTACTAAAGTAGTGCACTATATAGGTAATGGGTGTCATTTGAGATGCAGACTTTCTGTAATCTTATTCTTGCATACAGCATCTCCAGCAGACCTGGCTCTAGGTTCAGCTAAACAAGGTTCTGTGAAGCAGAGCAGCTAGGGAGTGAGATTGGTCAGGATTTGGGGTGTCAACTGCATGCTGGTTGGTTGGGGGGAGGTCTATCTGATTGGATCATCACGATTGGTTCTCAGACTGAAGGCTCTAATGACTAATAAACAGAAATTACTCAAACTCTGGTCTGTGTCCTCATTTTTTGTACTTAGGTCACTGTACCTTTTGGCCAATCAATTTTGTAGTATACAGTGGAAACAAAAGTCGTTTTTACAAGACTGACAAATTCAAATACAAACTAATTGGGTAAACCAAAAGCAATTCTCCCATTTGAGATAGAATCTACTGATAATGTATGACAAGGAAATTCAAAGACTGTTCCTTGGGACGACCCTAAACCAACCCTTAACCGTTTTAAATGGAAACTTCTGTGGGGTGACATTAAAATGTGGGTCGTCCCACTACGCTGTGCGGGACAAGCACAACAGTTGGGTTTCCTAAAGCTGGTTTGCAACATGGCCGTTTTTTGACAAGGTAAAAATCTGTCGTTCTGCCCCTGAACAAGGCAGTTAACCCACTGTTCCTAGACCGTCATTGAAAATAAGAATTTGTTCTTAACTGACTTGCCTAGTTAAATAAAGGTTAAAAAAAATGATCTGGTATAATTTTCTCTTTGATCCAGAGCAGTGCTCCCCAAACCTCTTCCTGTTGGTTTTCGCTCCAACCCTAATCTAGCACACCTGATTCTAATAATTACCTGGTTGATAAGCTGAACCAGGTCAGTTACAACTGGGGTTGGAAAAAAAACCTACAGGAGGGAAGCTCTCCAAGAACAGGGTTGGAGAGCCCTGATCCAGAGCCATATAAATCAGTATACGTGGCCCATGCAGAGCTCAAACCTACCACCCTCCTCTGTAAACCAGCTATCTGAACCAGATCTGGATCGACATGATCCTAGATCAGACCAGAGTTGTTATTGTTCTGTTAGCTGTGGATATGAACCCACCACAAACAGGAACTTGGCTAACTCAGTTCACTAGACATTTGTGTTCAGTTGGTGGTGGGTCAGTAGTACTGACCATCAGCTGAACCTGTCTCCTTTCACCTGCATGGCTGCTTAGGTGGCCATGACAGTATCAGGTGGCTCTACTTCCTGTTTCCTTCACATACAACTGTGTCCTGGTTTCCATCTCATTGAATAAGTAAACATATGAAGGGCACATGCTGTGGCTGGAGATAAAGGAGGGAAAACAAGACTGGTGAAAGCAACATGATGGATGCGTAGCTTATATCAGATTTTTGCTTTCACCTGTAGTTCTTTGCTATCAATGTAAAAGAGGACAGGTTCCTACGGAATTAATTCAATATTGTAGCTACTTCAGTTATGGTTTTTATTTTCTATATGCTCTTATAACCTTGTATACAAGGACTTCTGTATGAAGACTTAAAGACGGCCTATCCAAGGCTTGAACGTCGGATTTCTCTCCCCATTGCAGGGTCACTGCTGGGTAACACACACACTGGGTTACTTGGCGCCAAGGCAGGGCCATCCGCAGTGTCATCTTACAGACACTGACTCTTCTGATGGACACAGGCTGCCACACACTCTGACATAAGCTATTCAATCCCTAGCGATAGAGCTGCCAGCCTGCCACATAGTTTGACTATGACAACAAAACACTGAACAGGACCAGGCGTGATGCTTCCGGATATATTAACTTGATCATACAATAACTTATCCACTGGCAGTGGTCGAAAAAGCACCAAATGGTAATACTTGAGTAAAGATACCTTAATAGAAAATGACTCAACGGAAAGTCACCCAGTAAAATACTACGTGTGTAAAAGTAAATGTAATTGCAAAAATATACCTAAGTATCAAAGTATAAATCATGTCAAAGTGCATATATTAAGCAAACCAGACAGCACCATTGTCTTTTTTCAGACATAATTTACAAATGAAGCATTTGACTTTAATGAGTCCGCCAGATCAGAAGCAGTAGTGATGTTCTCTTGATAAGTGCATGAATTGCCGTAGCCGATGTGAGCAAGACCTTTAAACAGGTCAACATTCATAGGATCAGACAGACTACCAGGATGTGTACTCAGAGCATGCACAGACCAACTGGCAAGTGTCTTCACTGACATTTTCAACCTGTCCCTGACCAAGTCTGCAATACCTACATGTTTCAAGCAGACCACCATGGTCCCTGTGCCCAAAAAAGCAAAGGTAACCTGCCTAAATGACTACCGCCTCGTAGCACTCACGTCAGTAGCAATGAAGTGCTTTGAAAAGCTGGTCATGGATCACATCAACACCATTATTCCGGAAACCCTAAACCCACTCCAATTCGCATACCGTCCCAACAGATCCACAGATGATGCAATCTCAAGTGCACTCCACACTGCCCTTTCCCATCTGGACCAAACGAATACCTATGTGAGAATTATGTTCATTGACTACAGCTCAGCATTCACCATAGTGCCCACAAAGCTCATCACTATTTCAAGGACCCTGGGACTAAACACCTACCTCTGCAACTGGATCCTGGACTTCCTGACGGGCCACCCCCAGGTGGTAAAGGTAGGCAACAACACATCTGCCATGCTGATCCTCAACACGGGGGCCCCTGGGGGGTGCATGCTTAGTCCCCTCCTGTTCACCCACGACTGCATGTCCAAGCACGACTCCAACACCATCATTAAGTTTGCTGACAACACAGTGGTAGGCCTGATCACCGACAACGATGAGACCGCTTATAGGGAGGACGTCAGAGACCTGGCAATGTGGTGCCAGGACAACAACCTCTCCTTCAACGTGAGCAAGACAAAGGAGATGATCGTGGACTACAGAAAAAGAAGGGCCGAACACGCCCCCATTCACCTCGATGGGGCTGTATTTGAGCGGGTCGAGAGTTTCAAGATCCTTGGTGTCCACATCACCAACAAACTATCATGGTCCAATCACACCAAAAATGTTGTGAAGAGGGCACGACAATGCCTTTTCCCCCTCAGAAGACTGAAAAGAGGCCTCCTGGGTGGTGCAGTGGTCTAAGGCACTGCATCGCAGTGCTAGCTGTGCCACCAGAGATTCTGGGTTCGAACCCAGTATCTGTCGCAGCCGGCCGCGACCGGGAGGTCCATGGGGCAACGCACAATTGGCCCAGCGTTGTCCGGGTTAGGGAGGGTTTGGCCGGCAGGGATATCCTTGTCTCATCGTGCACTAGCGAGTCCTGTGGCGGGCCGGCGCAGTGCATGCTGACCAGGTCGCCAGGTGTACGGTGTTTCCTCCGACACATTGGTGCGGCTGGCTTCCGGGTTGGATGTGCATTGTGTCAAGAAGCAGTGCGGCTAGGTTGGGTTGTGTTTCGGAGGACGCATGGCTCTCGACCTTCGCCTCTCCCGAGTCCGTACGGGAGTTGCAGCGATGAGACAAGACTGTAACTACTACCAATTGGATGCCACGAAATTGGGGAGAACAAAGGAGTAAAAAAAAATAATAATAATAATAATAAAGACTGAAAAGATTTGGCATGGGTCCCCAGATTCTCAAAAAGTTCTACAGCTGCACCATCGAGAGCATCCTGCTCGGTTGCATCACCGCCTGGTATGGCAACTTCTCGGCGTCACAGAGGGTAGTGCGTACGGCCCAGTACATCACTGGGGCTTAGCTTCCTGCCATCCAGGACCTATATATTAGGAGGTTTCAGAGGAAGGCCCCAAAAAATTGTCAAAGACTGTTCTTTCTGCTGGTGCACAGCAAGCGGTACCAGAGCACTAAGTCTAGGTCCAAAAGACTCCTTAACAGCTTCTACCCCCAAGCCATAAGACTGTTGAACAATTAATCAAAATGGCCACCCAGACTATTTGCATTGACACCCCCCCTTTTGTTTTTACACTGCTGCTACTCGCTGTGCATAGCCACTTTACCCTTATCTACATGTACAAATTACCTCGACTAACCTGTACCCCCATGCAATGACTCAGAACCGGTACCCCTGTATATAGCCTCATTATTGTTGTTTTATTGTGTTTCTTTTCTTTAGTTTATTTAGTAAATATTTTCTTAACTCTATTTTCTTAAAACTGCATTGTTGGTTGAGGGCTTGTAAGTAAGCATTTCATGGTAAGGTCTACCATACCTGTTGTATTCGGCGCATGTGACAAAATTGAGAAATGTTTCTGTCCTGCTTAGCATACAAAATGTAACAAGTACTTTTGCCTGTCAAGGAAAATATATGCAGTAAAAAGTACATTAAGTAAACGTAAAAGTTGCCAAAAATATGAAAAGTACAGATACCCCTCAAAAACTACTTTAACAGTACTTTAAAGTATTTTTACTTAAGTACTTTACACCACTGTCCACTTGTATGGCAAATATTCAGATATAAAGGAGGGTAAGTCTTTAGCCTACACTCTCACAAACATACAACACACTCACTCTCTCTGCTAGACTAACAAAAGGTCTGAAAAGAAACAGACTAGAATCAAGATCATATCAGATGTAATCTCTGTAAAAGTATTTGCTCTGATAAAAATGCATAGGCCTATGTCCTTAATCTCCCTAACCAGGTAAAACTAGTTTAACATTTTGAACATATACTTTATGGAAAATACATGTTTCTGAATGACGCACCATGCCTGCTGCCTTGTTGACAATATAATTAGGTGGCACAGATTACAGTTCGATTTGAGAAAGGTGCTCCTCCCTGTCACAGACCATAGTCGGGTGCAACCAGGAGCATCTTCATCGAATCCCCTCATTGGTTGGTAGGTTAAGCGATTAAACCAATAATTTCCCACAACACGTTCCCCTAAATCACTAGCACACCATAACAGAGCCACGCCTTGCAGTCGTGTGATTGGCTAAAATTGACAAACATTACTCACTAAAGCCAGTGTTGAATAGTTTTATGCTGCGTTTAAAGAGTGTGAAGGTGGTCATTACCAGTTGTGAAGTCGTAAGTACCAGTTGGATGCATTAACATGCTTTGAACTCATTGAGAAACGCTAATGGCCAACAAGCTGCATCAACCATAAACTAAAAGTACAGCTATGATGCTTGTAAAGAAATTATAGTGTTCAAGAACCATATTCGATTACTTTTTATGAATAATGTTTTGTTGCATTTAACTCCCGAAATGCTGTTATCGAAGTCATTATCTTAGTAGGTGACGTCAGAGGTCCGCATGTGGGAGGAGTCGGAGAGCAGAGATAAGAGCTTCCCAGTTATAAGAGCGTCCATGTTTTTTCCCAGGCATATGGGTAAATACCATGAACGCAGCGTTAGCGTTATGAACGCAGCGTTATGAACGCAGCGTTATATTCGCAATAGACTAGGGAGAAGATTATGGCGGATGTATATATCACACTGTGGGTTTACACTCATATGCTGCGTGTTTATGCTTGTCGGAACTAGTGCCGCGTTCATGTGCAAGTCGGACTATGTGGTTGTAGTTACAACCAGTTAGCAAGTCAGTCATGTTCCGACTAGCACTTGAACGCGGCATAGGAAACTCGGAAATGTCCGAATTGCTGATTCGTTGAACGTGGCACGTGTATAACTACCGCCAGTTAGCAAATCGGAAAATTCCACACCTGGTCCCAACATTGATGGCGTATGTCGTGCAGCGAGAGATAACTGGGGATGAACGGATTAGGTTCAGTCAGTCGTCCTAAATTGCTAGTGGCTAGAAACGTGTCTGCCGAAGTTGGAACTTCGGAGTGTTCAGAATCATTTCATTTTTTTTAACGGACTACAAAAGCAGTAAATGCGCATTAGTTGTCACCCTGGGCTGATATTAAATGTTTTGCCCTAGCACTACACATCTGCGTCAAATAATCAAAGCTTGATGATGGTTATTTAAATCAGGTGTGTAGTGCTAGGGGAGCGCAGTTACTCATTGCAGGACAGCAGTGCTCGGCAATCGGGAGCGAAGGATACGACCCGCATGTTGTGTTGCTGGCTTGCAGCGCCAATTCTCCCCATTGAGCAGACTGTATCAGTGTGACATCCAGGTGGTTCTATACTACCAATATTACAAATTATTTATCGTGTAGGCTGCTATCCTACTCGAAATATAATAAAGTGGGATGGAACATATTATCCACGTTAGCTACCGCCAGCGACATGTGATACAGCTGTCCTGTAAAGCAAGTGCAATTGCTGCCCAGTGAGAAGCAACAGTCGGAATCACATCGATATAGCCAGCAGATCCCCGCTTGCTTACAGCTGCACTATGGTCAGACTAGCTCTTGAATCTCAATTACATTACACATAAGATTCATTGGATGAAGGTTTATTCTGTCGGGGGAATTTTAAGATCCCAGATGATCATCTGAACATTAACATGCATCGCTTGCAGTCAGTGGCGGTTCTAGACCATTTCAACTGGCGGGGCCAAGCTGGGGCCAGTTGTACTGTTAGAGGGGCCAGTTACATGAGATATTGTTGTCATATTGTTTTCTTCACTGCATTGCAGGCAAAAGACCATGTTCATAATCATCATCGTTACCACTGTCTAATAATGGATGTAAAAAAAGAACGATAGCAAAAATGAGTTATGTAAAAACGATTTAATACTCCACATCTAGGGGGGCCACAAGGGGGTCCAAAATTGTTGTCACAGGGGTACTGCCCCCCCCCCCCCCCCCAGAACCGATAGTGTTTGCAGTACGGTTTTGGAAGCATAGAGACCTTATCTTTCATATCAGCGAGAAATTATCTTCAAAAAACAAAAGCTTAAATTGATACACACCTTGTTAGGGTTAGTGTTCCCACACAGCCATATCTCCATATTACAGCACTTGTTTACGGAGAACTAGGGGTGAAAGTAAACTGGTCCAGTGTGGTGTCCCAGCAAAAATAAATAGTGGGGGTACCCTGTATTGGTAAAATGTGAGCCTATCACAATTAACACAAAATGCCCCAAAACTATAGGCTATTACACCATTATTTAACAGCCACATAAAAAAATAGCTAATTGACTTGAAACTGGGTGGTGGCTCCAAATTGCATTGTGGTTAGACAAGAACACGTACATTTTGCCAAGGCTGAGACCGAGGTGCCTCAGACAACAGTGGATGCATCAATTCAGGCTAGTGTAAGCCTAATAACAATCGCAGAATATCATTACAATAAATGTAGGTGTTTGGATGAATGTACACGGGTTGCCTTAAGGAGCACCGTTTGAAAGACTGCTAGTTCAATCTTCTCGGTGTAACAGTTGGGATAAAGAGAAAAATCAGAGTACAACGCATCTCATCCCTGGATTGAGGTACATTTTCCAAGCTCCCCATTGCCTTAATCTACACAGTCATGCTGTCCGACCCTAGTGCAGCTGTAAGCAAGTGAATCGGATCTGCTGGCTACACATTGATACAACACTTGCACTGGTCATTCACACCAGCTTGTTGTTACATTAGCTAATTAGCATGTCATGTCAAGGTGACTTCCAGATGGTGTTCAATACTACAAGTTATTTCTACCTCGCCCATCGAAATAAGCACTTTATTTTACAAGTTTTAACTAGCGCCATGCTATTGTTGCCAGCATAAATTAGCTAGCTGGGAATGGCTCAGGACAACTGACGAAACCTAATCCATTCGTCTCCACTCGACTCTCAGCTGCGCGACACACGTCATCAATTTGGGCACCAGGCATGTCCGTATAGCCTCTCCCAGATTTCTACCTGATTTGACTTTTCGCAGCAGGTTAGAATAATTAGGTTAAGGTTAGGAAAAGAGTTATGGTTACAAAAGCTGCATCCCATCTAGTCGTAACCTACTACCTGGGCCACTGGCTGCGATACGACGCGGGCGTGGCCACGTAACCCCACCCATAAATCTCTGTCTGAGCGGGTGCTTATGTGCTTGTTCTGTTTGTGTTTGCGCAGTGAAGCGAGAAGGGGACAGAAAACAGAGCGGGGTTGCTAGGATTTTTGTTCAGGTCGATATGTAGTTTAGTAGTAGTCAGCCAACCCAACAGCCAGTCTCGACTCGATTAAACAGGGGTAAATTCAACATAGCGCCTCGAGTCAAAGCAAACTCAAAGCCGGAGCCTGCCGGGTTATTTACGGGATGAAATAAAAGTAACCTCGCCACCATCCGGAGGTGGGAGCGTTGGGGTCGCCGGCGGTGTATCGCGAACGGGGTTGTCAGCCTGGTCCAACTTTGCCGAACGAACAAAGCCGCCAAATTCACTGATCAATCAACATGGTAAAGTCTTTCTTCCCGCTGAAGAAACTGAGACGGAGTGGGAAACATCTGTTGTTCTTAGTTCTGCTGATGCTGGGAGCTTTCGCTGTCTACCACGAGTTTGTTGCTACTAAGGCGTGGAGGAGCACCAAAAGCAGTGAGTAGGCTATCATGGATAACTTTCTGAACCATTACTATGATGATCTGTGTGTGTGTACTTGTAGTTTTGTTCATTATCAACTGTATTGCCAAATGAGCTAACTTGATAGTTTTTCATCAAGTCTAGGGTATTTTATCGATGGTACATGCCGTGGTGTCATTGAATGGTGGGCCAATTCTGCAAGGTGGAAAATAAATACTTACTCTCCACTGTAGCTGAGTCAACAACTTTTTCAATCCTGTGTTGTAAGGACTATGAACTTTAGAAAGATGTAAGGTGTGGCTGATGGGCTGCTGACATGAGAGATGTACAGGACTGTACCATACTCTGCAGGTGATCACACACACGCTGCCAACACAACGAGACAACTCAACTGGGAGTTCCCTTTTCCCTTAGTTCTGAATGCTGATAGTGTAGTGCAGTAAGAATCTACCATTCAACATATCTACAACATTGCACACACCATGATGAAGCCTGTTGAAGTGGTTGAAACATCAATACTGGAAATATGACATGCAAACACAACCATACAAGTGTCCAGACAAAGTATGCAGGTTGGGTCCTATGTGGGGCGTGTGTGTACATGTTGGTCTTTGTTGAGTGGCTTTTCTTTCCATTTGCCGTTGTACCTGCTGTCACTAGTACACACACTTGTTTGTAGCTGTGGTAGCCTCATACCTGGGGCTGGAGGGGGCAGAGCTTTGGAACCCTGCTGTTGATACGATGGCTGTACTAACCCCCCCCCCCCCCCCTCACACACACTCCTTCCCGTTCTTGTTCAAGCGGTGTGTGTGCATTTGTAAAGGAGAGAAAATGAATAATACACTTCCTTCTGGACACACACACACACAGTTGAAGTGGGAAGTTTACATACACCTTAGCCAAATACATTTATACTCAGTTCAGTCCCTGACTTTTAATCCTAGTAAAAATTCCCTGTCTTGGGTCAGTTAGGTGCTCCACTTTATTTTAAGAATGTATAATGTCAGAATAATAGTGATTTACTTCAGCTTTTATTTCTTTCATCACATTCCCAGTGGGTCAGAAGTTCACATACACTCAATTAGTATTTGGTAGCATTGCCTTTTAAATTGTTTTTAACTTGGGTCAAATGTTTCGGGTAGCCTTCCACAAGCTTCCCACAATAAGTTGGGTAAATGTTGGCCCATTCACCAGTCCTGACAGAGCTGGTGTAACGGAGTCAGGTTTGTAGGTATCCTTGATTGCACATACTTTAAGTTCTGCCCACAAACTTTCTATAGGATTGAGGCCATGGCTTTGTGATGGCCACTCCAATATCGTGACTTTTGTCCTTAAGCCATTTTGCCACAACTTTGGAAGTATGCTTGGGGTCATTGTCCATTTGGAAGACCCATTTGCGACCAAGCTTTAACTTCCTGACTGATGTCTTGATGTTGCTTCAATATATCCACAATCTTTCTTCCACATGATACCATCTATTTTTGTGAAGTGCACCAGTCCTTCCTGCAGCAAAGCATCCCCACAACATGATACTGCCACCCCCAAACTTCACGGTTGGGATGGTTAACTTTGGCTTGCAAGCCTCTTTTTCCTCCAAACATAATGGTCATTATGGCCAAACAGTTCTATTTTTGTTTCATCAGACCAGAGGACATTTCTTCAAAAAGTACGATCTTTGTCCCTATGTGCAGTTGCAAACCGTAGTCTAGCTTTTTTATGGTGGTTTTGGAGCAGTGGTTTCTTCCTTGCTGAGCGGCCTTTCAGGTTATGTTGATATAGGACTCGTTTTACTGTGGATATAGATACATTTGTACCTGTTTCCTCCAGCATCTTCACAAGGTCCTTTGCTGTTGTTCTGGGATTTGTGTGAAAAGTGCAAATCAAAGTACGTTCATCTCTTGGCGACAGAACGTGTCTCCTTTCTGAGCGGCATGACGGCTGCGTGGTTCCATGGTGTTTATACTTGCATACTATTGTTTGTTCAGATGAACGTGGTACCTTCAGGCGTTTGGAAATTGCTCCCAAGGATGAACCAGACTTGTGGAGGTCTTGGCTGATTTCTTTTGATTTTCCCATGATGTCAAGCAGAGGCACTCAGTTTGAAGGTAGTCCTTGAAATACATCCACAGGTACACCTCCAATTGACTCAAATGATGTCAATTAGCCTATCAGAAGCTTCTAAAGCCATGACTTCATTTTCTGGCATTTTCCAAGCTGTTTAAAGGCACAGTTAACTTGGTGTATGTAAACTTCTAACCAACTGGAATTGTGATACAGTGAAATAATCTGTCTAAACAATTGTTGGAAAAATGACTTGTCATGCACAAAGTAGATGTCCTAACTGACTTGGCAAAACTATAGTTTGTTTAACAAGAAATGTGTGGATTGGTTGGAAAACGAGTTTTAATGACTCCAACCTAAGTGTATGTAAACTTCTGACTTCACAATGGGGATTGAGGACATCACCCTGTTTGTGTGTGTGTGTGTGTGTGTGTGTGTGTGTGTGTGTGTGTGTGTGTGTAGTGATGGGACAAATGTTGTATATCGGATGTTGGTCTCGGATGTTGGTCTATGTGCCCATACACCTAGGGAGAGGAGAGAGACATCAAATCCTGGGAAGAGGGAAAGGAGGGGGATAGAATCTCTTATATTTTGAGTTAGAAATGTTTTTTTCTGTTCAACTAATACTCTAAAATTACCCTGTGTCCACTCTCCACCTACCCCATTCATAGACACTAGCTGCTTTATTGCCTATTGATGATAGTATCATCTGACCGGGGAGATTTGTGAAGAGCCCTGATGCTTGCTCTATACATTAACATGCATCGCTTATGTTTCTAAAAAAATACAGCATCTTTTCATATCAGCAATAAATAAAGGTTAAATTACTAAATACCTTTTATGGTTGTGTGGGAACACTAACCCTATATCTCCATGTTACATCTCTTGTTTATGGTAGACATAGACAGCCACCTGTGCTATTTAGCTATATAATGTGCTCTGGACACCTGTGTGTAAGCCATAACTGGGGAGGAAGTGTAGTTAATCATCTTGAGGCACACAGCTTGTGGATCGGTGCAAAACTTCTACAGTAATTATCAAATAAAAATGATGGATTCTTTCTCGCTGATATCAAAGATAAGGGGCATATCTGCAAATGTTTCGAAAATCGGTTTGAACAGTGATTAGACTTTTCTAAATGTTAAAACAGTGTGGGAATTGTAGTTCACATGGAGCCAAATGTGGGTGACTGTAACTGCTGAAAACCCTACTCCATATGTAAGGTTTTCTAGAGCAACTCTCCACCCTGGTGATAATGACAGACTTCCAGACCACCAGTACCTAAAGTTCTCTCTCTCCCTACCTCAACCCCCGTCACACCCACATGCTAACCCCATAGCATTGCCTATAAATACACACAGGGTAGCCTCATTTTGTTTTTTGTGTGTGCCTGGTTTGTGTTTGAGTCCAGAAGGCTGGTGTTCATTCCCAGACCTGATTGCTAGGCTTGAGCTCACTGGGCTAACATGGTCTTGAATCAAGCAGACAACCCTTTTTGGAACATCAGCAGTGGAGGATTGTAATTTGGAAGCGACAAGTGTGTGTGCTTACCCTTTACACTCATACCTGTATAAGGGTTGATAAATGCAGATTTGGACTGTAAGTGCCTAAATTGGAACATAATGGCTGTACAGTAACATGCTATACATGACCTCAAAGCTCTGGCTCTGCACTTCACAGCGCTGTAAGAGTCTTGACTGACAGCCATTCTGAACTTGAGCTTGTCGCGCAACAATAAGTTGGTCCAATTCAGCTCTGTAATTCAACTTTTGCAAATTTGTGGTCTAAGTGAGGGAAATGCTGTACATTTTTAAGATGACTCGATGTACACTCAAACAAAATATAGAGCTTTGACATGTAAAGTGTTGGTCCCATGTTTCATGAGCTGGTCAGAGCCACCATGTAAACTACCTGCCCCTCCCCCTCTGATGCATAGGCTACTGTAGCCTACTGATGTTACAAGCGTGATTCAGAAATTGGAGAGAGACTTTTAAGTACAGAAGAATAGATTAACTTTTTCAATGCTAATTAAGGATGATGTAGTTAGAATGTTTCACATTGGATTCATTACCTACATAAATGCAAGATGTTTTTCTATTTTAATCTGGTGCTGCTCTGCATACACGAGCTTGTTAGCCAGCTTGTCCAACGTTAAGCCAACTCTCAGTAGTTCAAAGACATTCAAAGTTCCTTAATAGAATCCACTCCCACGTAGGTATATTTCTGTCGGCCTAATTCAGATCATGCATGTCATAACAACATGCCCAGAGCTTCAAGCCAGCTGTCCTCCTCCACTCTTACTTTCTCCCCACCCGCAAAATTTCTGTCGCATTTCGCGCCCTACACTTGTCTGTCCAATGCATGTAAACAATAGCTTGCCCCCTCCATAGTAAGCTGCTCTATCCTCACTGATTGGTGAAGTAATTTGAAGTCGAGCTAAATGTTAACGTTTGATTTCAGAGGTTTAAAAAGGAACGATATACACTGAGTGTGCAAAACATTACATATTCTTTCAGTGACAGGCTGACCAGGTGATTTCAGTTGAAGGCTATGATCCCTTACTGATGTCACTTGTTGAATCCACTTCGATCAGTGTAGATTTAGGGGAGGAGACAGGTTAAAGAAGGCTTTTTAAGCCATGAGACAATTGAGACATGGATTGTATATGTATGCAATTCAGAGGGTAAGACAAAGTATTTAAGTGCCTTTGAACATGCTGTGGTAGTAGGTGCCAGGTGCACCAGTTTGAGCGTGTTAAGAGCTGCAACGCTGCTGGGTATTTTATGCTCAACAGTTTCCCGTGTGTATCAAGAGTGGTTCACCACCCAAAGGACATCCAGCCAACTTGACACAACTGTGGGAAGCATTGTAGTTAACATGGGCCAGCATCCTTATGGAATGCTTTCGACACCTAGTAGAGTCAATTTTCTGACGAATTGAGGCTGTTCTGAGGGCAAAAGGGGGTGTGCAACTCAATCTTAGGAAGGTATCCTTAATGTTTTGTTCACTCAGTGTAAATAGTTACTTTTTTGGGGATATATCCGGTTCAGAACCCCTGTTTGAAACAGTGGCTAACAAAACCAAATCATGGGTTGCTTTCATACCTTGTCCATAGACTGCTTACAGGCTGAAACCAGTAATGTAATTTTGTTGAACTATCCCGAGTGGCGCAGCTGTCTAAGGCAGTACATCTCAGTGAAATAGGCGTCACTACAGTCCCAGGTTCAAATCCAGGCTGTATCACATCCAGCCGTGATTGGGTCCCATAGGGCGACCCACAATTGGCCCAGCATAGTCCGTGTTTGGCCGGGATAGGCCGTCATTGTAAATAATAATTGATTTTTTAATTGAGGGTTGGCAAATATTCAAACTTGTTTAACCTAATAGAAGGAACACCACCATCTAGTGGTGACAACCTGTTAATAACAGGATGTAGGATGGGACATAAGCGTAACTACCGAAATTACTTATTTCTGAACAGGGGAAGCAAAAACATCACCACATTCACTGGAAATACATTACATAGGATGAATTAACAATATCCCCTGAGCCGCAGCTCCATACTACTTTAGAGAATTTGGCAGTACGTCCAACCGGCCTTAAAACCGCAGACCATATGTAACCACACCAGCCCAGCACCTCCACATCTGGCTTCTTCATGTTCGGAATCGTATGAGACCAGCCACCTGGACAGCTGATGAAACTGAGGAGTATTTATGTCTGTAATAAAGCCCTTTTGTGGGGAAAAACTCTAGAAGGCCAGCATCCTAGAGTCGCCGCTTCACTGTTGACATTGAGACTGGTGTTTTGTGGGTACTATTTAATGAAGCTGCCAGTTGAGGACTTGAGGCGTCTGTTTCTCAAACTAGACACTCTAATGTACTTGTTCTCTTGCTCAGTTGTGCACTGGGACCTCCCACTCTTTCTATTCTGTTAGAGCCAGTTTGAGCTGTTCTTTGAAGGGTGTAGTACAGTGTTGTATGAGATCTTCAGTTTCTTGGCATTTTCTCGCATGGAATAGCCTTCATTACTCAGAACAAGAATAGACTGACGAGTTTCAGAAGAAAGGTCTTTGTTTCTGGCCATTTTGAGCCTGTAATCAAACCCACAAATGCTGATGCTTCAGATACTCAACTAATCTAAAGAAGGCCAGTTTTATTACTTCTTTAATCAGAACAACAGTTTTCAGCTGTGCTAACATAATTGCAAAAGGGTTCTCTAATGATCAATTAGCCCTTAAAAATTATAAACTTGGATTAGCCAACACAACGTGCCATTGGAACACAGAAGTGATGGTTGCTGATAATGGGCCTCTGTACACCTATGTAGATATTCCATTAAAAATCACCTGTTTCCAGCTACAATAGTCATTTACAACATTAACAATGTCTACACTGTATTTCTGGTCAATTTTAATGGACAAATGTTATTTTCTTTCAAAAACAACATTTCTGTGACCCCAAACCTTTGAACGGGGTGTGTGCGTGCGTGTATTTATTGGTGTGGTGGTCCGTGGGTGGCTTTTGACCAGTCCTTTCGTTTACTCATGTCTAGCTCATTGTTCTAAAAAAGTTTTGTCCAAATTGGATGTTAGGTACTATATTTATTTGATATTATATGAATCCCAATTGTAATTTATCATTTAAATGTAACCCATTAGGTTCCTTTGAAAGAGATCAAATTCTATTTCAACAAGATAATGTTGCAGGAATGCTAATCTTACATGTTTCTACGAAAAAAAAACAATTTCAGAACAATCTGAGATGGTGGGTGTTCAAAATCCTCTGTGCTTTTTAAGGTGGAATGACCCTTTATACCTATCCATATAGGGCAATTCCCACGACTACAAAGGGTTAAATAGGGCTGGCATGGTACTTTTATAATCGTGTAACTGACGATTATGGATGAAGACAGTCATGAAAATAAAGTAACTGTAAAATGTATACTGTATGTGTAACAGTGTAGGTTCCGTCCCTCTCTTCGCTCGAACCAGGGACCTTTGCACACATCAAGAACTGACACCCCACGAAGCATCGTTACCCATCGCGCCACAAGAGCCATGGCCTTTACAACACAAGGGGAAACCCTACTTCAAGTCTCAGAGTGAGTGACGTCACCGATTGACGTCATTGATTTATACATCGGTTACATATGTATAAATCTATATTTTTAGCTTTATGAACTTCATTTTCAAATCGACTAACTTAACCCAAGAGCAGTAAAGTTAAGGTAAGCCTGGTTCACATCTAACAGCTGATAAAAGGAGCAATGAGAGGAGAACTTTTTTTTATATGTTGTAACAAACTGCTGACCTGAAGGGCTGCAGCGGCGTTGACGAATTTGAGACTATTTCCGTGGTAACATTGACTCTTTATAAAGTGATGAAACTTTGCTGGTCCTTGTTTTAGCAAGGTTTTGGAGCAAACGAGTATCATGAAATGCATGCACCCAATCAATGGCTTTACCAAAAACAGGGTTTAGACTTGACAGTTCACGCAGCTTTAGTATTTCTGATCATAGAATTCCAAACTGTGATGCATCTACATTTAAATGTCTACCGTGTCCACAGTGGGCATTTCCCCCGCGCTATATTCAAATCACTATCAATTTTACAAACAGTGGAATATGATAATTCAACTGATGGCAGTGGCTAACTAGCCAGCTAACCTCTGTTGCAAGCAACATTTAAAGGGATCACAAACGGGTCAGCATAGTTAAAAATAATAATTGCTAGCCGGCTAGCATTTTGGGGCCAGCAAAGACGTTCCTCACACGCTAGGAATGTATTTCCTCCAACGTTATAATGAAAAGGTGCCTCTCGGTCCCAAAACAAGTTTTCTGGAGACTTGTCGGAGGAGTGCTGATGACATCGCCCACTGTATGCTCTTTCGGTTGCCTGATTTGCGTCCAGACTGATGAGAAATCCGCACACAAAGCATCCCTGACCACCCTCTGAAGTGGTCACCCAGAACGGACACAATTACACCAGAAATGGACTTTTGTGCGCCTAGACCAGTCTTTTCAATGCAGTCTTCGTATTCTGATAGCAGAAGTCGCATGTAAGTGTCTAGACACGACCACAGACAGTCGGGAGTGGAAGAGAGGAGAAAATGTGCAATTTTTTTTAAATTAAATATTTTTTATGATTAATAACAGTGACCCTAAAATACATGACCATCAAAGCCCTGGTGTGTATGGGGGTTCAGATTCATGTCCATGTGTCGTTTCCTTTTTATGACCAGCTGATTGTGTGATAACAGATGATTTAACCATAGCCCCTCTAGTAATTTAATAGGATCTCTGTTATAATCCCTAACAGTTCCATAATGGGGCAGCAGGTAGCCAAGGGGTTAGAGTGTTGGGCCAGTAACTGAAAGGTTACTGGTTTGATTACCCGAACCGACAAGGTGAAAAATATGTCTGTGCACTTGAGCAAGGCACTTGCCCCTGTAGCAAATTAGGGTTGCTGTACTAAATGATAGCCGTCTGGGAGAAATCCAAACCAGTCTGGAATGAATGACAGTCGAGGCATAGGTGATGCATTTCCTGCTTTTAATTATGCAGGAAAATAGAAAGCATGTGATGTATCAAATTGTGTAATGGAATTATAGTCAACCTAAAATATTGTCATATAATTATAATAGTTTTACGGGTTTTGTACCAATATTCTGTATAAATAGCCTCAACTATATGTAAACAGACCATAAATGTCTCAGATTTTGTTTTCTAGGAGGCTGTGAATGCTATTATGATACAATATCAGTACTTGTTGCATTTACAACTAGTCTAAATCCTATCAACTGATTTCAGCCAGTTTGAATGGAACGTTGGCATATTGGCAGTTAATTTGAAAAAATGTATGGAATCATTCCTCTAAAACTGGCTAGCTAACACATGTACAGTGCATTCGGAAAGTATTCAGACCCCTTGACTTTTTCCACATTTTGTCACTTTTTGGATTTAAAAAAAAATCCTCATCAATCTACATATAATGGCCAAGCGAAAACGGGTTTAGAATTATTTTAAAGTATTACAAATAAACTGAAATGCCTTATTTACTTAAGTATTTAGACCCTGTGCTATAATGCTCCAAAATGAGCTCAGGTGCATCCTGTTTCCATTGATCATCCTTGATGTTTCTACAACTTGATTTGAGTCCACCTGTGCTAAATTCAATTGATTGGAAAGGCACACACCTGTCTCCAAGGTCCCACAGTTGACAGTGCATGTCAGAGCAAAAACCAAGCAATGAGGTCGAAGGAATTGTCTGTCGAGCTCCGAGACAAGATTCTTTTGAGGCACAGATCTTGGGAAGGGTACCAAAAAATGTCTGCAGCATTGAAGGTCCCCAAGAACACAGTGGCCTCCATCATTCTTAAATGGAAGAAGTTTAGAACCACCAAGATTCTTCCTAGAGCTGGCCACCTGGCCAAACTGAGCAATCAGGGGAGAAGGGTAAGCACTGTCAGGTAACCCGATGGTCACTCTGACAGTGCTCCAGAGTTCCTCTGTGGAGCTGTGAGAACCTTCCAGAAGGACAAGCAGCACTCCAGAAATCAAACCTTTATGGTAGGGTGGCTAGACGAAGCCATTCCTCAGTAAAAGGCACATGACAGCCCGCTTAGCGTTTGCCCAAAGGCACCTAAAGACTCTCAAACCATTAGAAACAAGATTCTCTGGTCTGATGACACCAAGATGGAACTCTTTGGCCTGAATGCCAAGAATCACGTCTGTAGGGAACCTGGCACCATCCCTACGGTGAAGCATGGTGGTGGCAGCATCATGCTGTGGGGATGTTTTTCAGCAGCAGGGACTGGGAGACGAGTCAGGATCGAGGCAAAGATGAATGTAGCAAAGTACAGAGGGATCCTTGATGATAACCTGCTCTAGAGTGTTCAGGACCTCCGACTGGGGCAACGGTTCACCTTCCAACAGGACAACGACCCTAAGCACATAGCCAAGACAACTCAGGACTGAATTCAGAACAAGTCTCAATGTCCCGATCGGAAAATCTCTGGAGAGACCTGAAAATAGCAGTGCAGCGACACTCCCCATCCAACCTGACAGTGCTTGAAAGGATCTGCAGAGAAGAATGGGAGAAACACTCCAAATACAGGTGTGCCAAGCTTGTAGCGTCATACCCAAGAAGACTCGAGGCTGTAATCGCTGCCGGAGGTGCTTCAACAAAGAACTGAGTAAAGGGTCTGAATACTTATGTAAATTATATATTTCTGTTTTTTTTTTATTCTTAATACATTTGCTAAAATTTTGAAAACAGTTTTTGCTTTGTCATGAGGTACTGTGTAAAGATGATGAATTAAAATATATATACACAGTGGGGGGAAAGTATTTGATCCCCTGCTGATTTTGTACGTTTGCCCACTGATAAAGAAAGGATCAATCGATAATTTAAGGTAGGTTTATTTGAACAGTGAGAGACAGAATAACAACAAAAATATCCAGAAAAACGCATGTCAAAAATGTTATAAATTGATTTGCATTTTAATAAGGGAAATAAATATTTGACCCCCCCCCCCCCCTCAATCAGAAAGATTTCTGGCTCCCAGGTGTCTTTTATACAGGTAACGAGCTGAGATTAGGAGCACACTCTTAAAGGGAGTGCTCCTAACCGCAGCTTGTTACCTGTAAAAAGAAAAAAAGACACCTGTCCACAGAGGCAATCAATCAGATTCCAAACTCTCCACCATGGCCAAGACCAAAGAGCTCTCCAAGGATGTCAGGGACAAGATGGGCTGGAATGGGCTACAAGACCATGGAAGAAACACAAAAGAACTGTCAATATCCCTCGGCCTAGGGTTCGATGCAAGATCTCACCTCGTGGGGTTGCAATGATCATGAGAACGGTGAGGAATCAGCCCAGAACTACACGGGAGGATCTTGTCAATGATCTCAAGGCAGCTGGGACCATAGTTACCAAGAAAACAATTGGTAACACACTACGCCGTGAAGGACTGAAATCCTGCAGCGCCCGCAAGGTCCCCCTGCTCAAGAATACATACACATGCCCGTCTGAAGTTTGCCAATGAACATCTGAATGATTCAGAGGACAACTGGGTGAAAGTGTTGTGGTCAGATGAGACCAAAATGGAGCTCTTTGGCATCAACTCAACTTGCCGTGTTTGGAGGAGGAGGAATGCTGCCTATGACCCCCAAGAACACCATCTCCACCGTCAAACATGGAGGTGTAAACATTATGCTTTGGGGGTGTATTGGGACAGGACAACTTCCCCGCATCAAAGGGACGATGGACGGGGCCATGTACCGTCAAATTTTGGGTGAGAACATCCTTCCCTCAGCCAGGGCATTGAAAATGGGTCGTGGATGGGTATTCCAGCATGACAATGACCCAAAACACACGGCCAAGGCAACAAAGGAGTGGCTCAAGAAGAAGCACATTAAGGTCCTGGAGTGGCCTAGCCAGTCTCCAGACCTTAATCCCATAGAAAATCTGTGGAGGGAGCTGAAGGTTTGAGTTGCCAAACGTCAGCCTCAACCTTAATGACTTGGAGAAGATCTGCAAAGAGGAGTGGGACAAAATCCCTCCTGAGATGTGTGCAAACCTGGTGGCCAACTACAAGAAACGTCTGACCTCTGTGATTGCCAACAAGGGTTTTGCCACCAAGTACAACGTCATGTTTTGCAGAGGGGTCAAATACTTATTTCCCTCATGAAAATGCAAATCATTTTGTAACATTTTTGACATGCGTTTTTCTGGATATTTTTGTTGTTATTCACTGTCTCTCACTGTTCAAATAAACCTACCATTAAAATTATAGACTGATCATTTCTTTGTAAGTGGGCAAACGTACAAAATCAACAGGGGATCAAATAATACTTTTTTCCCCCAATGTATATTTTAGAATAAGGCTGTAACGTAACAATGTGGAAAAAGTCGAGGTCTGAATACTTTCCGAATGCACTGTACAGTGTAGATCAATTCTTCACATTCATTGTGTAAAACAATCTTATCACAGCACTGGCAAACCATAGTTGACCAACTCCCTGACCAACATGACTGACCATCATAAGAATGTTCATGTCCATTCTCGTATTCTAATTCTTAATTCTATGGGTTTAACATTGAACTAGACCCTAGAAAGGTGTGTCCCTCGTCTTTCTAAAATCTCTTCCCTCCTCTCTCTGCAGGTTTCAGTCTTGCCAGTGAGGATGGCCTCGGGAGAATTCCTACCCAAGAGAGATTGGTAAGGATGGGGGAGAGAGGGCTAGTATGAAGAGGGTAAGAGATTGTTGGAGACAGGTGTGTATGGGGAAAAAATGTGTCACATACCAGTTATCACAAAATAGAATTAGTTGCCTCATCTGCGTGTTTTCCAGTTTGGAGGTGATGCGAGTGAGGATTCAGAAGCCTGGCGTTCCAGCTACACCCCACAGCCCTGGAGGCCAGAGGTACGCTCTCTTATTCACCTCACAGGAATCATCCACAACCTGCCCAGGCTTGCTCACCCCCCTTGTGTAAGTGTGTGGATTTAGGCCCTAGTGTATAGTAGTAATCAGTGTTTGAGCAGAATCTAAGTAGGAGTCATCATGTTTCTATTATATCATGGTGTGCTGCTGTGCTAAGTTGGTAGAATCTTATATAAAAGGATTCACCACTTTAACGTAATGGCAAAATGTAGATTTTATGCCTAAATAGACATACCGTAAAGTAACTGTTATTCATGTGTAATACATTGATTCTGACATGCCAAAACTTGGTATATTTGGAAAGACATCTGAAGAGTTCAGAATACACAAAATAACCGTTTTTATTATATATATATTTTTTACATTTATTTAGAAAGTAATCTTTCATTGACAAGCTGTAAGTGAATTATTGATGCCCAGAGCTGGAAACACATCAGATGGCTTCCACAACATGTGAATAATTTCAACAAAAAATGGTATTGGTAGACCTAACAACTAGAAATGGGCAGATGTTTTAGTAACTGGTGTCAGGAGTGGTCACATGATGTTTCCAAGTGTCACTAAACTTCTCCAAAGTCGCATATGTCTGTAAATTAGATAATTCCAGTGCTATTACATATTTGCAATCGCTAAATGTTATTATTTCAGTCTCAAACACAATTTATACCATATCAACCTCACTCAAACATTGTGTTGGTGTTATGGGTGTCAAGGCTGTGCGCTGCTGGTGAAGTCCGGTGCAGGGAATATTGGGGCGGCAGGTAGCCTAGTGGTTAGAGCGTTGGACTAGTAACCAAAAGGTTGCAAGATCGAATCCCCGAGCTGCTAAGGTAAAAATCAGTCTTTCTGCCCCTGAACAAGGCAGTTAACACACTGTTCTTAGGTCGTCATTGAAAATAAGAATGTATTCTTAACTGACTTGCCTAGTTATATAAAGGTTAAAAAAAAATTAAGAAATTGAACAAGCGCACACTTATGGCGGTAGAGAAAATAAAAGAACGCAGCTTCTTGAAAACCTCCAGCCCACAAGGCAAAAGTATAAGGTGTGATAAATGTTCAATACAAAATAAACAAACCGTGTGCAAAAAAACTCGGAAACATGAAAACCCAGTCTGGTGCGTAACGATAACCACGAAACAATTACACAGAAGGACGTGGAGGGGAACAGAGGACTAAATACATTCAGTGTGATTATGGAATGGAAACCAGGTGTGTATGGAACAAGTCTTGAGAAATGGAGCGGCGATGGCTAGAAAGCCGGTGACGTCGAACGCCGCCCGAACAAGGAGAGGAGCCGACTTCGGCGGAAGTCGTGACAATGGGGGTATCCAGGATATGTTCAAGTGTCCTTTCAACCTCTCCCAAGTGTCCGAATGTGGTAATTGCACTCTTTTAGCAAACTGGATGTGCCTATTGTTCACTTTAAAAACTGGCTACAACACCAACCTCTCTCAAACATTGTGGTGGTGTCGGGACATTCAGGGGATATTCAGTTTATTTTTTATAAAACCTCTCCAAAGTGCCTGTACGTTTAGCCTAGGCATAGCCAATGTATTGGTCCCACATACAAAAACAATATAAAAGCAACAGATATAAACTAACATTTAAAAGTTTAGGGGCACTTAGAAATGTCCTTGTTTTTGAAAGAAAATACATTTTTATATATATATATTTTTTTGTCCAGTAAAATATCATCAAATTTATTAGAAATACATTGTAAATGACTATTGTAGCTAGAAACGGCAGATTTATTTATTTTTATAAATGGAATATCTACATAGGTGTACAGAGGCCCATTGTCAGCAATCATCGCTTAGCTAATCCAAGTTTTATCATTTTAAAAGGCTAATTAATCATTAGAGAACCCTTTTGCAATTATGTTAGCACAGCTGAAAACTGTTCTGATTTAAAGAAGCAATAAAACTGGCCTTTAGACTAGTTCAGTATCTGGAGCATCAGCATTTGTGTGTTCGATTACAGGCTCAAAATGGACATTAACTACCTTTCTTCTGAAACTTGTCAGTCTATTCTTGTTCTGAGAAATGAAGGCTATTCCATGTGAGAGATTTCCAAGAAACTAAAGATCTCGTACAACGCTGTGTACTACTCCCTTCAGAGAACAACTCAAAATGGCTCTAACCAGAATGGAAAGAGTGGGAGGCCCCGGTGCACAACTGAGCAAGAGGACAAGTACATTAGTGTCTAGTTTGAGAAACAGACGCCTCACAAGTCCCCAACTGGCAGCTTCATTAAATAGTACCCGCGAATCACCAGTCTCAACGTCAACAGTAGCAACAGGTAGCCTAGTGGTTAAAGCGTTGGACTAGTAACCGAAGGTTGCAAGATCGAAACCCTGAGCTGACAAGGTAAAAATCTGCCGTTCTGCCCCTGAACAAGGCCGTTAACCCACTGTTCCAAGGCCGTCATTGAAAATAAGAATTTGTTCTTAACTGACTTGCCTAGTTAAATAAAGGTAAAATAAAAACCAGTGAAGAAGCAACTCCAGGATGCTGGCCTTCTAGGCAGAGTTGCAAATACAAAACCATGTCTGACTGGCCAATAAAAGATGGGCAAAAGGACAGACACTGGACAGAGGAACTCTGCGCGCTTGGTAACGTTAGTGTGTACCGGTGCACGACCAGTTGCGAAAGCCAACATCCTCCATGACAGAACCGTTGATTGTCAAACAAACTTTCTCCCTGCAGGTAGTTACTGAGTCCGAGGTGCTAAAGGAGCTCCTTAAACTGGACCCTTTTTCTTTTTTAAGGCTTGGTGATGATGGGGGCAGCAACCCGTCTCTCCTCTCTGGGGAGGTTCCCATTGCTTGGAAGTCAGCCACGGTGTGTCCTTTATTTAAAGGGGGAGATCAAACGGATCTGTTATAGGCCAATTTCTATTTTGCCCTGTTTATCAAAAGTGTTAGAAAAACTTGTCAATAATCAACTGACTGGCTTTCTTGTGTTCTATAGTATTCTCTCAGGTATGCAATCTGGTTTCTGCTCAGGTTATGGATGTGCCACTGCAACCTTAAAGGTCCTCAATAATGTCACTATTGCCCTTGATTCTAAGCAATGTTGTGCTGCTATTTTTATTGACTTGGCCAAAGCTTTTGATACTTTTGACCATTCCGTTCTTGTGGGAGTATTGGTGTACTGAGTGGTCTTTGGCCTGGTTTTCAAACTAGCTCCCTCAAAGAGAGCAGATGTTCTGAATTTATACACGGCAATCTCAACCACTGCCTGTCACCAAGGGAGTAACCCAAGGCTCGATCCTAGGCCCCATGCGCTTCTCAATTTACACCAACAACATAGCTCAGGCAGTAGGAAGCTCATTCATCCATTTTATATGCAGATGATAGTCTTATACTAAGCTGGCCCCTCCCTGGGTTTGTGCTAAATGCGCTACACCAAAAGCTTTCTTAGTATCCAACAAGCTTTCTCTGCCCTTAACCTTGTTCTGAACACCTCCAAAACAGAGGTAGTATTCACACGGGTGGGGAGAGGGGCATTCTTACCAAACCACATGACCTTTGAGGGTTTAGCTTCAGGTAGTCACCTCATACAAGCACTTCGGATTATGGCTAGACGGTACACTGCCCTTCTCTCAGCACATATCAAAGCTGCAGGCTAAAGTTAAATCTAGACTTGGTTTCCTCTATCGTAATTGCTCCTCTTTCACCCCAGCTGCCAGAATAACCCTGATTCATATGACCATCCTGCCATGCTAGATTACGGAGACATAATTTATAGATCGGCAGGTAAGGGTGCTCTCGAGTGGCTAGATGTTTCTTTACCATTTGGCCATGACATTTGCCACAAATGCTCCTTATAGGACACATCACTGCACTCTATACTCTGTAAACTGGTTATCTCTGTATACCTGTCGTAAGATCCACTGGTTGATGCTTATTTATAAAACCCTCTTAGACCTCACTTCCCCCTATCTGAGATGCCTACTACAGCCATCATCCTCCACATCCTCCACATACAACACCCGTTCTGCCAGTCACATTCTGTTAAAGGTCCGAGAAGCGCACACATCCCTGGGTCGCTCCTCTTTTCAGTTCGCTGCAGCTAACGACTAGAACGAGCTGCAAAAAACACTCCAACTGGACTGTTTTATCTCTGTCTTTACTGACAGTTGTGGCTGCTTCATGTGATGTATTGTTGTCTCTACCTTATTGCTCTTTGTGCTGTTGTCTGTGCCCAATAATGTTTGTACCTTGTTTTGTGCTGCTACCATGTTGTGTTCGTAGGTCTCTATTTATGTTGTGGTGTGTGTTGTCCTATATTTGACATTTTTGTGTCCTTTTGGTAGGCTGTCGTAAATAAGAATTTGTTCTTTACTGACTTGCCTAGTTAAATAAAATACAAGTTTGCATGGCAAAATGTATAGAATTGCAAGAAAATTAGCCGTAACTGCAGAATGTTCTTTGCATCCCACGACATTGTGTAGAATTGTAGGAAATAAGCTTTAAACCTGCAAAATTCTCTCCACCAACGAGGGGTGTGAACAGTTTGACATGAACAGTGCTTGTGCGATAGGGGGCGCGTGGGATGTTCCCCAATGCTGGAAGGGGGGCCCTGAGTGAAAAAGTTTGGGAGCACCTGCTATAGACTACTTTCATTAAATTATTGGTAGTTATATTTAAAAATAATTTGTCCACCAGTCTCAAGTGTGGCTCTCCAAAATAAGGTTTTAATGACATAAAATTATAACTATTTCACAAGGAGGCTTCACCCTCCCCTTTACTTTCATCTTATTGGAAGTCATTGTTATGTACTTTAGTCTTACTCTAAAGTTTTACAGTATTTAATACCTATCCAGTGGATATTCTTAAGTTGCTTTACTCATTAGACCTATTATTTTGAGATGAAATCATTTGGGCGCATTACATATTCCGTACACGGAGTCTACAAAACATTAGTAACACCTTCCTAATATTGATTTGAACCCCCTTTTGCCATAACAGCCTCAAGGTGTCATGCATTCCTCAGGGATACTGGCCAATGTTGACTCCAATGTTTCTCACAGTTGTGTTAAATTGGCTGGGTGTCCTTTGGGTGGTGGATCATTTTTGATACACATAGAAAACTGTTAAGCGTGACAACCCGGCAGCGTTGCAGTTCGTGACACACTTAAACCGGTGCACCTGGCAGCTACTACCATACCTCGTTCAAAGGCAAATTCACCCTCTGAATGGCACACACACACAATCCATGTCTCAAGGATTAAAAGTCCTTCTTTAACTGGTCTCCTCTCCTTCATCTACACTGATTCGAAGTGGATTTAACATCAAGGGATCATAGCGTTCACCTGGATTCAATTGGTAAGTTTGTCATGAAAAGAGCAGGAAATGGAGGAACTAACAATATAGATGGAGTGCAATAAATATTGTACCATAGAGGCACAGAATAAGTTGGCTAAAAATAAATGGAGGAACTTACTCCAGAAAGATCAAGTGTAATATATTATAAAAATTAAGCGAACTGGCTGGAATATGGGGGATTTTAAAAATTTTTTTTTTTTTATCTTCAAATGTAGAAATGCTCCCAAAAATGTCCGTAATTTCCGGACTATTAAGCGCACCTGAATATAAGCCGCACCCACTGAATTAAAAAAATATATATTATTTTGAACATAAATAAGCCGCACATGTCTATAAGCCGCCCGTTCCCTCCTGGTACATTGAAACAAATGAACTTTACACAGGTTTTAACGAAACACGGCTTGTAACAAAAAATAAAAAAGCTTTAGTTGTCTTTTTGCACCGAGTCAATTCCTCACGCTGCTGTTTCCAACGTCTTATCATCGACTCATTAAGACCAAGCTCCCGTGCAGCAGCTCTATTTCCTTTTCCAACAGCCAGATCAATCGCCTTCAACTTGAAAGCTGCATCATATGCATTTCTCTCTGTCTTTGCCATGATGAGGGTGACAAAATTACTACCGTAATCAGAATGATGAAGTTTGAGAGCGCTCGATTTAATCTAAACAGTAAACAAAAAAGTTGTTTGACCTTAACCCGTTCGGCAATTTCATTGGTCTAATGAAAGCTTCATGCCGCCAAAAAACTGAGCACGTCACAAAAATCCATATATTAGCCGCGTCATTGTTTAAGCCGTGTGGTTCAAGCCTGGGGAAAAAAGTTGCGGCTTATAGTCCGGAATTTACGGTAACAGGAACTTGTTACAAATGACTGTCATCCATGATTCACCAAACACTATTTTGAAAGGAGAAGCAAAGTACTTGAAGCATATGTTTTCGTTTGTCTCTTCAGTCTCCACTAACTGAAGTTAATTGTAAGAATTATTTTTCTTCTATTTATCGTGTAAAATGAAGCGCTGTACAGAACGACTTACGTGAAGGCCACATTACAGAAGAGGAACTTCTTGATACAATTAAATCCTTTAAGTCCGGACAAACTCCAGGGCCGGATGGCATACCTGTTGAGGTATATCAAACCTTTTTTAACCACTCCTATAAAAATGGTAGACTATCAGAGGCAGCAAGAAGGTCTGATTTCACTATTACTGAAACAGAACCAAGGTGGTAAATATAAAGATCTAGTCCACCTAAAAAAGAAACTGGAGGCCCCTTACACTTAAACGTTGTGATGCAAATATTCTAGCCAAATTCATTGTCTTGAAGGTATTGTCCAATATTTTTCATCCTAATCAGACATGTTTTCTTTAAGACAAGTACTGGAAACAATAAGACAATGTGGTAACCCAAATCTGTTATTCATAGCTGATTTTTGAAAAGTCCTCGTTTTATATATAAATGCCTAGACTATTTTAATTTTGGAGAATCTCTTATTATACCAACCCCAGGTGTAAAATAGTAAATAATGGCTGCTTCTCAGAAAGTATTAAACTGTCAAGAGGAATAAAACAGGGTTGTCCACTAGCTAACATTTTTTCATTGGACATAATAAAAATGCCACTATTAAAATCAGACCCAACAATATCAAGGGGCTAGAAATCCAGGGCTTGGCCTCCCGAGTGGCGCAGTGGTCTAAGGTACTGTGCCGCTAGAGCTCCTGGTTGGAGTCCAGGCTCTGTCGCGACCGGGAGACCCATGGGGCAGCGCACAATTGGCCCAGCATTGTCCAGTTTAGGGGAGGGATTGGCCGGCAGGGATGTTGCTGTCCCATTGCGCACTAGCGACTCCTGTGGTGGGCCGGCCGCAATGCATGCTGACACGGTCGCCAGGTGCACAGTGTTTTCTCCAACACATTGGTGCGGCTGGCTTCCGGGTCAAGCGGGCATTGTGTCAAGAAGCAGTGCAGCTTGGCTGGATTGTGTTTCGGAGGACGTGCGGCTCTCGACCTTCGCCTCTCCCGTGTCCGTACGGGGGTTGCAGCGATGGGACCAGACTAACTACCAATTTTGATCCCATGGAATTTGTTTTATAAAAAATAAATAATGAAGAAATCCAAAGGTTTCCTTCTACCCTGATGACTCATGTTTTCTTTTAAATACACTATTTGGATCCCTGCACAGCCTCATACAGGATCTAGATAAGTTCTCTAACCTTTCTGGAGTGAAGCCAAATTAAGTGTACTGTGTTATGTATTGGATCACCAAAAAAAACATTTACATTACCGTGTAGTTTACCAATAAAATGGTCTGGCGGTGAAGTGAGCTTACTCGGTATTCATATCCCGAAAGAAATTCTCACTACAATGCATTTGAATAGAAAGTTTGCAAAAATAGATACTGTCTTGCTAACATGGAATGGTAAATACCTGTCTATTTGTGGGGAAAATCACCTTGATTTGAAATATTTAGTCATATCCCAGTTTACCCATTTACTGATGACCCTGCCTACACCCAACGACTTGTTTTTTTAAATTATATGAGCAAAAAATATTCCACTTAGTTTGGAGATCAGCAAACTAGACACAATTTAAACGGGCCTATAAAATGATTATGAATTTGGAGGGCTGAAATGATTAAATATTAAAGCATTGAACCTCTCACTAAAGGATTCAGTCATACACAAGTTATACCTAAATCCGAACTGGTTCTCTAGCAGATTAGTAAGAATGGCTCAACCCATGTAAAAAAAAAAGGCCTTTCCCCCTTTTTATTCAGATTACCACCTCTCACTTTAGGTTATTTGAAAATGAAATAATCTCTAAAATATGGCTATTTTTAAAACCAAGAAAGCAAGCTGGTTGCAATTTCAGAATCTACCAGAAAATACCGAACACAATATTACAAAAAATAATATTATGGTTAAATTCAAATATACTAATTGATGAAAAAACATTTATAAACAAACAAAATGTTAATGAGATCATAAATGCAACATCCAACAATTTTCAAAGATTTTACTGAGTTATATGAACTGTAAGGCAATCAGTCAATTGAATTAAATTAATTAGGCCCTAATCTATGGATTTCACATGACTGGGAATACAGATATGCATCAGTTGGTCATAGATACCTTTTAAAAAAAGGTAGGGGTGTGGATCATAAAACCAGTCTGTATCTGGTGTGACCACCATTTGACTCATGCAACGTGACACATCTCCTTCGCATAGACTTGATCAGGCTGTTGATTGTGGCCTGTAGAATGTTGTCCCACTCCTCTTCAATGGCTGTGCGAAGTTGCTGGATATTGGTGGGAACTGGAACACCCTGTCACACACGTCAATCCAGAACATCCCAAACATGCTCAACCTGTGACATGTCTGGTGAGTATGCAGGCCATGGAAGAACTGGGACATTTTCAGCTTCCAGGAAATGTGTACAGATCCTTGCGACATGGGGCCGTTTATTATCATGCTGAAACATGAGGCGATGGCGGCGGATTAATGGCACAGTATCTCTGCATTCAAGTTTCCGTCGATAAAATGTAATTGTGTTTGTTGTCCGTAGCTTATGCTTGCCCATACCATAATCCCACCGCCACCATGGGGCACTCTGCTCACACCGTTGAAATCAGCAAACCGCTCGCCCACACAATGCCATAAACGTGGTCTGCGGTTGTGAGGCCGGTTCTCTAAATTGACGGCTTATGGTAGAGAAATGAACATTCAGTTCTCTGGCAACTCTGGTGGATGTTCCTGCAGTCAGCAATCCAATTGCACACTCCCTCAAATCTTGAGACATCTGTGGCATTGTGTTGTGACAAAACTGCACATTTCAGAGTGGCCTTTTATTGTTCCCAGCACAAGGTGCTGTTTAATCAGCTTTGTGATATGCCACATCTGTCCGGTGGATGGATTGGCAAAGGAGGAATGCTCACTAACAGGGATGTAAACAAATGTGTGCACAATTTGAGGGAAATAATTTTTTTTGTGCTTATGGAACATGTCTGTGACTCTTATTTTAGCTCATGAAACATGAGACCAACACTTTGCATGTAGAGTTTAGATTTTTGTTCAGTGTATATGGGAATGTCTGATCTATCCAAAATTATAATTAACTGATTGCAGCAATACTGCAAAAATGGAGGCAAGTGGGAGAATGTAAGGCTCTCATCTGTCGGCCCTGCATTGAAGACATTAGTTAAAGCAAATTGTGATAGATAAAATAAAAAGTATACCAGTTTCATTTAAGGAGCAAAAAATTGACAGCTGCACCATACAGGTGCAAAATAGTTGGGAAGAAATGTTCGATGTGCTGCTTCCATGGCACATAGTTTATGAACTGATACACAAAACCAAGTTTTGCAATTTCAATTATTTTACAAAATTCTTGCAACCAATAGAATGTTATGCATATGGGGATACAACCATCCCAGCTCTGCAGATTTCGCTGCGAAGACGGACTCATTAGATCACTTGTTTTGGTACTGCCTATATGTAGCTTGTTTCTGGTCGCAGGTTCAGGAATGGCTAAAAAAAACCTGGAGCTAATGTATCAAATAGCATTGCTGGGTGACTTAAAGCCATAGTCACTCTATCAATAATACTCTTAGTAAAAATGTTAGTTTCTACAGATTCTAAATAAATTATGGGAATGGAAAGGTTCAGAACTTTTGTGAAACAGCACCGTTAAAACATACATTGCAATTAGAAATCAAAGCTGGATGGTTTTCAGAGATGAATGGGAAGAGTTGAGGGGAGCTGAAGGATGGGACTAGAAAAGAGGGGAGCTGAAGGATGGGACTAGAAAAGACACTAATAAATAGTGTCTGAAATGTATGTAAGCTGGAAGTTGAAGCCTAGGTATTGTTGTCCATTAGATTACACCAATTAGGGGAGGGGTGGTAGGGTTAGGGGCAAATAATAATAAACAAAATGTATACTTTAAAAATATATATTTTCTAATGTTTTGTACACTCAGTTACCCAAATGTAAAACTAGTAACTGTATTGTTTCACCTACTCCTTACAGATTTTTCAAGCCAATCACAATTGTGCAATTTGTCAGACAACTCAAAGAGCTTCACATTAAAAATAGACGAGCATTGCGCTATGTCAGAGAAATGTCACATATAAACACGGCTGTCTTCTCAGCCTTATCTATCTTATTATTCTACCAAAAGCTTCAGCCATTTGCCCGGTTGGCCGTTCACATGCCATCGTTCCTTTCTTCATTTTGTCACGTGCTTAAATCTCACACACACTCTCACACAGCTCAGATACCTGGGGTGGCAGGTAGCCTGGTGGTTAGAGCGTTGGGCCAGTTACCGAACGGTTGCTAGATCGAGTCTCGAGCTGACAAGGTAAAAATGTGTCGTTCTACCCTGAACAAGGCAGTTAACCCACTGTTCCTAGGCCGTCATTGTAAATAAGAATTTGTTCTTAACTGACTTGCCTAGTTAAATAAAGGTTAAATAAATAAACTGTCTTGCTAACAGAGGTGTTGGTGTGTGTGATGGAGAGAGGGGGTGTTATTATGGGATCAAACTGTCATGTGTTCCCCCCAGTATAAGGGACAGGCTAATCTCCATACCTTTGAGGACTGGTGTGGCAGCTCTACAGCTCAGCTTCGCATGAACCTGCATTACCCTCTTTACCCACACGTGAGTCACACAGTTCCCGAGCCAACATATACACATGACATGTCATAGCTCAACTGAAGACTACACCCATTCCTCTCTCACGCTCTCCTCTAGTCCAGAACCACAGTAAAGAAGCTGGCTGTTTCTCCCAGGTGGATGAACTACGGCCTCAGGATATTTGGCTATCTTCACCCCTATACCGACGGTATATTTTTAATTTTGGAAACCTGTTCAAAAGTTTTCCCAGATATACAGTACCAGTCAAAACTTTGGACACACCTACTCATTCCAGTTTATTTTTTTTTATTTTTTTTTTTACTATTTTCCACATTGTAGAAGAATAATAATGAATACATCAAAACTATGAAGTAACACACATGGAATCATGTAGTAACCAGAAAAGTGTTAAACAAATTCTTCAATGTAGCCACCCTTTGGCTTGATGACAGCTTTGCACATGCTTGGCATTCTCTCAACCAGCTTCATGAGGTAGTCACCTGGAATGCATTTCAATTAACAGGTGTGGGACCTGGAACAGCGCTACAGGGAGACCGGACAGACAGCTGATCGCCCTCGCAGTGGCAGCAGGCCACGTGTAACAACACCTGCACAGGATCGGTACATCCGAACATCCCACCTGCGGGACAGGTACAGGATGGCAACAACAACTGCCCGAGTTACACCAGGAACGCACAAACCCTCCATCAGTGCTCAGACTGTCCGCAATAGGCTGAGAGATGCTGGACTGAGGCCTTGTAGGCCTGTTGTAAGGCAGGTCGTCTCCAGACATCACCGGCAACAACGTTGCCTATGGGCACAAACCCCCCGTCGCTGGACCAGACAGAACTGGCAAAAAGTTATCTTCACTGACGAGTCGCTGTTTTGTCTCACCAAGGGTGATGGTCAGATTCGCGTTTATCGTCGAAGGAATGTCACAGCATCATCGGACTAAGCTTGTTGTCATTACAGGCAATCTCAACGCTGTGCGTTATAGGGAAGACATCCTCCTCCCTCATGTGGTACCCTTCCTGCAGGCTCATCCTGACATGACCCTCCAGCATGACAACGCCACCAGCCATACTGCTCGTTCTGTGCGTGATTTCCTGCAAGACAGGAATGTCAGTGTTCTACCATGGCCAGCGAAGATCTCAATCCCATTGAGCATGTCTGGGATCTATTGGATCGGAGGGTGAGGGCTAGGGCCATTCCCCCCCAGAAATGTCCGGGAACTAGCAGGTGCCTTGGTGGAAGAGTGGGGTAACATCTCCCAGCAAGAACTGGCAAATCTGGTGCAGTCCATGAGGAGGAGATGCACTGAAGTACTTAGTGCAGCTGGTGGCCACACCAGATACAGACTTATTTTTGATTTTGTCAGCATGGGTACCACAGCATTCTGCAGCGATACGCCATCCCATCTGGTTTGCACTATCATTTGTTTTTCAAAAGGACGATATGCATATGTGGGAACTCCTTCAAGACTGTTGGAAAAGCATTACAGGTGAAACTGGTTGAGAGAAGGCCAAGAGTGTGCAAAGTTGTCATCAAGGCAAAGGGTGGCTACTTTGAAGAATCTAAAATGGAAAATATATTTTGATTTAATACTTATTTTGGTTACTACATGATTCCATATGTGTTATTTCATGCTTTTGATGTCTTCACTATTCTGAAATGTAGAACGTTTTTAAAAAGAAAGAAAAACCCTTGAATGAGTAGGTGTCAACTTTTGACTGGTACTGTATGTGATCGTATACAAATGTAAGCAAGGTTTGAAATGCTTGTTTTAGTCAAATTATATGTTTGGGCTTCTCCCAGTCAATTCGCAGTGTACAAAGGAGTTATTTGTAATTATGTTCCGTGACCCTGACCATCCACTCAAGAAAAAATTGTCCCAAGGCTGAATGTAGTTGATGATCCCTGAAGTAAAGCATCTAAGTTGGGTGGATAGTAACACCAAGGCTTTTGACAACTGTGTTTGGTGCAGTAAGACAGCCATTCAATTATACCATCAGTTCTGACAACTTTACATGCCACAGGGCGACTGAACCACAGGGGTCCAAACACTGAACCCAGAGGAACACCTAATTCAAATAATTATCTGACTAGATTTGTTATCTCTGTGTGTCTGTTTGTTCCAGGTGAGTTTGTGTTTGCGGTGAGCTCTGATGATAACTCTGAGTTCTGGCTGAGCCGGGATAACTCTCCACTCAACCTGCAGCTACTGGCCTGGATCGGCAAGGTGGGCTCTGAGAGTGTCTGTCAGTTTGGACCTAAGATGGCTCCAGTGACTGTAACAATTGTGTTTATTTGGGGTTCTGGCAGCTCTCTGACTGTGTGGTGTTTTGCAGACTGGCATGGAGTGGACTGCTCCTGGTGAGTTTGGGAAGTATGCCAGTCAGACATCCAGACCGGTTAGGTGAGTCAGCAAACACTGTGGGTGTGTGTGTGAGTGAAGGCTATGATTCCCGGAAGTTTGTCGGGAAGCAAAATTTCAAGTGAATAACTGAAAACACATCCAAACACAGGGCTGAGAGTTATTTTTAGCAGAGGTTGTTTTTCTTCTTGTGGTGGCTTGGAGCTATGTCACTGAGCCAGGATGAACACACACACATTCACACATGTACACAAACACACCTCTGAGGTGTGTGTGTGTGTGTGTGTGTATATACAATGATGGATGGTGCGGGGAGACATGGGTTTGATCCTGACAAAAGAAGCTGTCACAACTACCATAATGAAGCATGGACCACAGGCTAGAGAGGGGTAGAGTAGAAAGAGGGAGGAGGACAGGGGGAGAGAGGTTAAAGGAGGTGAGGGAGGGAGGTGATAGTCAGGTATTGGCAGGAGAGGGGGAGGTAGCTATGGAAGGGGGAGGAAGAAAGGTATTCACAGTTAAGGGGCATGACATGACAGGCATCTACAACCGCCTATCAGATATTAGCATAGAGTAACTGTTTTGTGTGTTCTGCAGGCTCTCAGTTCAAAGGAGGTACTTCTTTGAGATAGTCCATAAACAGAACGACAGAGGAACAGACCACATAGAGGTGGCGGTGAGTTTCCCCTCTTCTCTACTCTTTCGTGTGTGTGTGTGTGTGTGTGTGTGTGTGTGTGTGTGTGTGTGTGTGTGTGTGTGTGCGCGCGCAGTAGTATTAAGTGTGTGTGTGTGTATTTGTTTTGACACAGTGGCAGCTGAACCAGGAGGGTCTAAGGTTTACAGTCATCAGCTCCAAGTACATATCCCTCTACAGCAGTGAGTAACACACACACTCTCTAGCTATCCAATAATACTAACAAATTTTAACTACCTAACTGTTATTTCAGACATGTATTTCAGATGTGTGTGTGTGTGTATGTGTGTGTGTGTGTGTGTGTGTGTGTGTGTGTGTGTGTGTGTGTGTGTGTGTGTGTGTGTGTGTGTGTGTGTGTGTGTGTGTGTGTGTGTGTACAGATGAGTCTGCTCTGAGGATGAGTGACATCATTCATGTACCCCAAACGGCTGCTAGTCACACACGCTCGCCTAGCAACCAGCCCGACAACCAGCTGAGCAACCAGCCTGCAGCTGACATGCTGAGAGTCGACCCACGCGACATCCTATACCAGAGTAAGACCACACACACACACACACACACACACACACACACACAACGGTCACTAGATTGAACAAATAACTGTGTGTGTAGTCCCTGCCTTAGACAGTAGGTTCCTACAAGGCGTGCTACCTGACTGCTCCTATAAACCCAGCTACATCATCAAAGGTTTCCCTCTGCTGCGATACCAAGGCCTGCAATTTGTAAGTACCATAAATATTCCACCTGGAATCCCTATAACTAACAGAAATGAGCGTGTTATTACCATGTTTGTGTGTCTCCAGGTCCACATGTCCTACATCTATCCCAACGACTACACGCGGCTCACACACATGGAGACAGACAACAACTGCTTCTACCACGACAGTCCCCTATACCTGGACAGGTGAGGAGGGGAGGGAGAGAGGCCGGGAGAGGGAAAGGGAGAGTGTTTGTATTGTTATGAAGAAAGAACTGACAGTGAGATGTGTACCCTCTCTATGACTCTGGTCTGAGAAGGGGCTTATCCTGTATGAGGTTGTTACTATTACCAACCAGCAGAGGGCAGGGTGCAATCACTGAAGTTATGGATAATGTTGTCAGAGAGAGATGATAACATTCCCTCTCTACCCCCGTATCGCCACTCTCTAGGTATGGGTTTTCCAGGTACATGAGGCTGGATGAGCCAGAGGGGCAGGAGGGAGAGAGCCGAGGTAGAGGTAGGGGAGACACATTTTTCTTTGGTTAAAAAGTATATAACCCTGTCGCAGGTCGGCCTTTATTTTATTTTAACCCTCTTCTCTGTCTGCGTGTTGTTTGGTAGTTGATGGCATCTTGAGGAGGAGAAAGGCGGTCCCAGAGGAGGGATTAGATGGCGAGGCTCCTCCAAATGTGGGAGGGGCTAGTAAGAAAGACCCCGCCCCTCCTGACTATGGAGACGACTATGATGATTACGCTCAGAGACGACGACGCAAACTCTTCTCCCTGCCACAGGCCGACAGGGCACCTACACACACACACATGTCTGAGACTCTCACATACAAGAAGAGGAGGAGGAGAGAAACAAATACAGCAGCTGTAGTAGAGCAACAAGCTGTAGTCCAGACCAGAGCAACAGAACAGGATGGGTTGGAGATCCCCCCTGGTCCTGGGTCACATACATCACTACAGACTACACCAGCAGAACAGCTGAGACTAGCAGAAAGACCAGCAGAACAGCTCAGACCTGTGAAGTCCAGAGCAGGGGAACAGAAACCAGGAGGGAAGCCAGCAGACAGAGAAGATATGGGACCTGCAGACCAAAAACAACCCAGACCAAGAGGGAGACCAGCAGAACAGAACTCAGCCAGGTTAAAGATTTTACCTGCACCACAAAAACTAGACCAGAACCTGCCAGTAGAGGGAGACGGACCAGAAGTTCGGCTTCCCCAGCTGCAAGGGAGGCACCGGCGTGTTCAACAGCCTGGTCCGAGGGGTTGGGGTAACGCAACACCCAATCCCCTGAAGCACCTCCCACCTCCCACTGTCTCTAATTGGTCCATCAGGGTCGGTCGAGGGCGGAGACTTGTTAACCGTACACTAGAGCTGTGGTCAGCGGTTACCAAACAGTCAACCACACGACTGCCCGAGGTTAAACCACCGCTAATTAAGTTGGACCACAAAGCAACTGTGACCAGGAAGAGAGTCCAGGTCCTAGAGACAGATATCATCCTCCGAGCACAACCACAGATAAAGTCGCGACTGCAACCTGACTATGACAACACACTCCACGGGGATCTGCCCCCTGGTGTGGTCAGAGGGATGGACCGTCTGGTTGAAGGGGTTGACAGAGGGGGAGGTGGTGAGAGAAAGGGGGAGGAGGTGGGTGTGAGTGAGTCTTTATGGGGTCTTGAGGGAGACTCTGAAGAGGTGGAGGGCTTGTCTTATGACTCCACCCCTCGACCAGTGTTTGACCCTGAGGTGAACTGGGCTCAGACATTCCAGGTGACCCCTTTAGACCTCCAAGCGATGCGCTCTGATTGGATAGACCTCCGCTGTAACGTGTCTGGTAACCTGATGCTCCGCTCTAGAGACGCTCTGCCTGTCGTCAAGGCCTTCATGGACAAACTCAACCACAGACACCATGGGTCAGTGTGTGTGTGTGTGTGTGTGTGTGTGTGTGTGTGTGTGTGTGTGTGTGTATACAGTATATGTGAGTGTGTGTGTACAGTATATGTGAGTGTGTGTTAACCCTGTCCCTCCCTCCCTAGGCGTTTCACCCTGGTGCGTGTGCTGAACGTTGAGAGGAGAGTGGATGGAGCTCAAGGCAGCAGGTACTTCCTGGAGCTGGAGCTGAGGGATGTGAATGGCCAACACCTTCGCCTGTCACACTACATCTATGCTCTGATTCGCCACAGACTATCTCGCCCCCGGGGACTCCCGCCGCTTCGCCCTGCCCCTGAGATGTTGCTATGCAACCCTGTCGGTTTTCACTGGAACCCGACTGCCACTGTCCACTTCATAGTACCAGGTACGTACAAACACACACCCTACTGCTACTCTCCTACTGTTTTATGGCGATATATTGCTTTATTCTTGTGGGTGTCTGTCTATCTGTGTGTGTCAGTAAAGAACCAGGCCCGCTGGGTGCAGCAGCTGATAGTTGACATGGAGGGTCTGTACAAGACCACTGGAGACCCCAACTTCAACCTCATCATCACCGACTACAACAGCACTGACATGGACATAGAGACAACACTAAAGGCATCCACCCTGCACAGGTACGCAGTGTGTACCTGTGCAAAAAAAATTATAAAATGGTATATTAACAAATCATCCCCCCTCCCGTAGGCTACTTGTGCACATTCCTCCACTCTAAAATAATTCCAGCATCCACACAGTAATGGAAAGATGCATCTGTTATAAAACACCAGAAAGTATAATGACATTTGGGAATTAAGTTAATTGTAGCCTGGATTGAGTTAATGTTGAGGCGTTGTCCGCTGCTGTCTCGGTCTTGGACATTCATCTATGCCTTGATAAAATTTCAAATTTTTCTCGTCGCAGATATGAAACCACACTGTGTTTTGGAGCATATGTCACCCATTTTCTAGTCCATTCGCAAATTTTTCATTTGGCTGAGATGCGGCAATAATAAATGATGGTGTAAAATTCTACAGTGTTGGCATCTTTGCTTGTGAATTATTGTGATAAGCGAATGTTTGAAACGTGTGGCTTACTTTCACCCCTGATAACTGTGTACCAGGTACCAATACTTGAAGCTGAGTGGGAACTTTGAGCGTTCTGCTGGTCTACAGGCCGGTATCGACCTCATCACTGTGAGTGTGACATGATCAGTGACATCATCACTGTGACAGACAGTGGGTGTGTCCTGTTTTGTGTTCCATACATCAACTGAGTTTCATGAAATGGGCATAAATATTATCTCTTCCTCCCCAGAATGAGCACAGTATAGTGTTTCTGTGTGACCTCCACATCCACTTCCCCCCCTCCATCATCGACTCAGTCAGGAAACACTGTGTGGAGGGACACATGGCCTTCGCTCCTATCGTCATGAGACTGGACTGTGGGGCTACGCCCAGGGAGCCCAGAGGTACACACACAAGCACGTGCACACACACACAAGCACGTGCACACACACACAAGCACGTGCACACACACACAAGCACGTGCACACACACACACGTGCACACACACACACAAGCATGTGCACACACACACACAAGCATGTGCACACACAAGCACGTGCACACACACACACAAGCACGTGCACACACACACACAAGCACGTGCACACACACACAAGCACGTGCACGCACACACACACACACACAAGCACGTGCACGCACACACACACACACACACAAGCACGTGCGCACACACACAAGCACGTGCGCACACACACAAGCACGTGCGCACACACACAAGCACGTGCGAACACACACAAGCACGTGCACACACACAAGCACGTGCACACACACACACAAGCACGTGCACACACACACACACAAGCACGTGCACACACACACAAGCACGTGCATACACACACGCAGGTGCACGTGCACACACACACATCTCACACGTCTCTCTGTGTGTGTTCCAGGTTACTGGGAGGTGAATGGGTTTGGTCTGCTGGGGATCTATAAGTCTGACTTGGATGCTGCCGGAGGCATGAACACACATGACTTCACTGACCGCTGGGGAGGAGAGGACTGGGAGCTGCTGGACAGGTGTGTGTTTGTCTGTCTATGGTTGTTTGGTGCATGTTTGTGTGTGTTCTGTTGCTCATGCCTGCTCTGTCAATCTGATCATTAATAGGAATTATGTTGCTCTCCCATGCTCTGTGTCAGGATTCTGCAGTCAGGTCTGGAGGTGGAGCGTATCTACATGAGGAACTTCCTGCATCACTACCACTCTAAGCGTGGCATGTGGAACAGACGCACCCAACGCAGCGGCACGTAACCCACAACAACACAGCCAAAACGTACAGCGATGCAGCCGTAAGCCACGACGATGCATCCGTGGGTGCAAGGAAACTGCCACACTTTAACGTCCCCATTCCTCGCATCAGCCATTTACAGCTGTCGACCGGTTAACGAGAGGGCAGGACAGAAGAGATTCCTGACACCATTGGGTGATATCCCCTGTCACTCAAAAGGTTTGAGGGTGTGGTGATGATGGAACACAACATAGTACTGATTGTCCTGGAAAAAGACACTACTGAAAACTAGAGCAGAGGTACTCAAATCTGAACATGTAGGTCCGCAGTACTGCTGGTTGGCCAGAGAGTCACTCACCTAGTGTCCCACGTCTGAATCACAGGTTGATGTTTATTGTCATGATTCTTGCCCTGGAGGCAGAACTGAGCTGTTTCTGCAAGATGGGCCAGCTGCCTAGTCAAAATTGTCTGTATCTTAAAAATTCATGATTTTTGGTCTTAATTTAAGGTTTGGGTTTGCAGTGTGGTTAAGGTTGGGGTTTAAAAACAGATTTTATGACCACTGCTGAGCTGCCTCCAGGGCAAGACTAATTACAATAAATAGCAACCTGCGTCCGAATCAGTCCCTAGTTAGAGGGGAAATGCAGTATGAAAACCAGTAGTGCTACAGATCTCAAGAACTGGATTTGAGAAAAGGTGGACAAAACACTACTGGGGACTCTATTTAAACACGATACTACTGATTTACAGTATTTTAACAACACACTACTGAGGATCCTGTTCTAAGGAGATACTGTTGTAGTACAAATGTAAACCTTTTCCACACAGTGTGGATATTATCCTTTGGCTAGACAATGACAGATGTCTTTGGTAGCGTGAGGAGACTAAGAAGAAAACTGGGAGCAGTGATGATCTGCTCTGGTCACTGGTACTGATGAACTAGTCTGGACAATCCTGGGCTGCCTAACCAAAGACAGAGACGATACACACCTACACACACATCATTTTAAACATGGATCATACAGCATTTGTATGTAATCAGGGTCCAGCTTATTTATTGACAATGACAAAATGCACCAATGTTACTGTATCACTGTGATTGTAATTGTTTTGTTTAAAGCATTGTTTTATTAATATAATTAAGACGTGAAAAGGGGGATCACTTCTGATTCAGGCAAATTTACTGTACTGGATGGGGATATTTCCTTTAATATGCGATGTGCGTTATGAAGCCTGCTGTATTCACCAGTGCCTGTTCCATAGCTCTGCTACTGTAGAGCTCTACTACATATTACTGACTCTTGGATGTCACATTGTGCCTATTGCATGTATTCTTCGGGAGCGCTGTCTATGTAATCTTCTATGGATTATACTAAAGAGGATCCCGTACCCAACTCCTTGAGCAAGTTAGCCATTTTTTGTAATGTTACTCCGTGCCTTCTCTACAGCTCCGGCGAAGCTGGGGGTTCAGAAAACTTTTGAAATGGGGAAATACTACATGAACTTGTCAGTTAAAGCCCCCATGTAGTCTTTTACATTAGATTTTTAAATCATCACTGTATGTCTAATAAATCACTGTTTATTTCATGAAAATAACTCCAAATATATTTTATAATTTATTTCCATGAGCCTCCTTTTGCCATTGAAATGCTTGGTCTCATCATTTGGGCGTGTTGATACAAATGTTAATATATTTGCATACACAGCCTAATTTCCCGAATTGGATCGTCTAAACTCTAGTCTAGAGCCGACTCCGCTTACCCCTTCAAAGTAGGAGGATGCATATGCAAATTATCGATGGCTGGTCATTGGTCAGAATAATCAGATCAGATTGTGATGTCATGATCTGGGCCAAATAACCCACCCACCTGAACAGGTTTGAAATTCCAGGCATTTTCTTTCAAACAGCTCTTACACAAAAAGGGCGTTATCAAAATGTTCACAATTTCAGTGTTATTTCGACCGCCGTGTGAAAATAAAAAAACAACAACTGGAAATCATGTTTTTGACGGCACTGCCGCTTTAAAAATGCTACATTTTGTGTTCCATTTCACAATATGATTGGGAGTATCACAATACCTTGTGAATTTATCTGACCTTTTTGTTACTGAAGTCAGACTCATGGCAGCTGTTTCTACCTTCTGTCTAGTGTCTACACTCCCTTTCTGTTTTGCTGTACATTCCAGTCTTGGGAGCTCTCTAACGGTCTACCATGCTGTAAAAACTATTTATTTATTTATTTTCAAACAAAAGAGTAGAGACGCAGGAAAATGAGCATCATACATTTGTAACAATAATTAAGATATTACTTATCAATCCCCTAAAACAAAAATAAACACAATTAGTTAAAAATGAAAAGCTGAAATGTCTTGAATCAATAGGTATTCAACTCTCTTTGTTATAGCAAGCCTAAATAAGTTCAGGAGTAAAAATTCACATGATAAGTCACATGGACTCACACTATGTGCAATAATAGTGTTTGACATTTTTTTTTATGACTACCTCATTCATTCAGTATGTTAAAGCAGCACAAGTAGCACTCAGTCTAGCACAGAGTCTCTCCTCATGAGACCCATGAGGTGGCGCACAAATGGGCCCAGCGTCATCTGGGTTAGGGGAGGGTTTGGCCGGCTGGAATGTCCTTGTCCCATCGTGCTCTATTGACTCCTGTGGCAGGCCGGGCGCATGCACGCTGACACGGTCGTCAGATGTACGGTGTTTCCTCCGACACATTGGTGTGGCTGGCTTCCGGGTTAAGCAGGCATTGTGTCAAGAAGCAGTGTGGCTTGGCGGGGCTGTATTTCGGAGTAGGCATGGCTCTCGACCGTCGCCTCTCCTGAGTCCGTACGGGAGTTGCAGCTATGGGACAAGACTAACTACAAATTGGATACCAGGAATTTGGGGAGAAAAAGGGGTAAAAATAAAATGTGCGGTCTGAATCAGTACCAGAACCACGCAGGGCCCCTAAATAGGGGACAGAGCTTTTAACCTGTCCAGATGGTGACGTGTGGTGGCATGAGAGTATAAAGCCAGGACAGACAGGTGAGATGGCTCACACGGTGCCTTCGGAAAGTATTCAGACCCCTTGACTTTTTTCACATTTTGTCAAGTTTTTATTAATGTTTTTCCCCCCGCAGTCTACACACAATGCCCCATAATGACATAGAAAAAACAGGTTTAGAAATGTTTGCTAATTTATTTTAATAAAAATAAACATTTTACGTAGGTATTCAGACCCTTTACTCAGTACTTTGGTGACCATTTGGCAGCGATTACAGCCCCGAGTCTTCTTCGGTATGACTCTACAAGCTTGGCAAGTCTGTATTTGGGGAGTTTCTCCCATTTTCTTCTCTGCAGATCCTCTCAAGCTCTGTCAGGTTGGATGGGGAGCGTTGCTGCACAGCTATTTTCAGGTCTCCAGAGATGTTCGGTTGGGTTCAAGTCGGGGCTCTGGCTGGGCCACTCAAGAACATTCAGAGACTTGTCCCGAAGCCACTTCTGTGTTGTCTTGGCTGTGTGCTTAGGGTCGTTGTCCTGTTGGAAGGTGAACCTTCGCCCCAGTCTGAGGTCCTGAGCGCTCTGGAACAGGTTTTCATCAAGGATCTCTCTGTATCGTGGTCCATTCATATTTGCCTTGATCCTGACTAGGTCTTCCCTGTGGCTCAGTTGGTAGAGTATGGTGTTTGCAACGCCAGCATGGTGTGTGCAACGCCAGGGTTGTGGGTTCGATTCCCACGGGGGGCCAGTACAAAAAAAAAATACACAAAAAATGAAATGTATGCATTCACTACTGTAAGTCGCTCTGGATAAGAGCGTCTGCTAAATGACTAAAATGTAGTCTCCCAGTCACTGCCACTGAAAAACATCCCAACAGCATGATGCTGCCACCACCATGCTTCACCGTAGAGATGGTGCCAGGTTTCCTCCAGACGTGGCGCTTGGCATTCAGGCTAAAGAGTTCACTCTTGGTTTCATCAGATGAGAATTGTTTCTCATGGTCTGAGAGTCTTTAGATGCCTTTTACTGAGGAGTGCCTTCCGTCTGGCGACTCTACCATAAAGGCTTGATTGGTGGAGTGCTGCAGAGGTGGTTGTCCTTCTGGAAGGTTCTCCCATCTCCAAAGAGGAACTCTAGAGCTCTGTCAGAGTGACCATCGGGTTCTTGATCACCTGCTTGACCAAGGCCCTTCTCCGATTGCTCAGTTTGCTCAGTTTGGCCAGGCGGTAAGTAATATGATCACATTTTTTGGTTCTAGTCAAGATTCTAGCAGCCGTGTTTAGCACAAACTGAAGTTTATTTAGTGCTTTATCCGGGTAGCCGGAAAGTAGAGCATTGAAGTAGTCTAACCTAGAAGTGACAAAAGCATGGATTCATTTTTCTTCATTTTTGGACAAAGTTTCTGATTTTTGCAATGTTACGTAGATGGAAAAAGCTGTCCTTGAAACAGTCTTGATATGTTCGTCAAAAGAGAGATCAGGGTCCAGAGTAACGCAGAGGTCCTACAGTTTTATTTGAGTGTCTTGAGTTACTGGACTTGAGCCCCAACAGAATTGAGTTAATGGAGAATCCTTCTTGGCCCTCTCATCTCAAACACCTGTCTTTGAGTGAAAACCATTTAGGTAAAGAAGTCTTAACTTATCACAGACAGGGATAGAGTCTCATTCACAATGTATTCCTGCTTCTGACGAACCTGAGCGGTTTCTCTCTTAGTTCAAACAAAATCCCGAGACTGCCTCGAAACTTTTACTTACCATCCTTGGAAGAGCTACACCTGGACCATAGCAACATCAACTCCTTCCACAAAGAGTCATTTATAGGACCCTTTTACCTTCGACTGTGAGTTGTACTGGTTTATGACCAGTTTTGACAAAACGTCAACAGGTGTTTTTCATCTGCCAAACTAGATGGAACAGCACTGTGACTCCTGCAGCAGCAGACCTACCAGGAGTGGCTGGTGGAGGAGCAGAAGTGCAGGGTGTTCTGGTCCAGCCTGAGGGCCATGCTGCTTCCTGCAGACAGGAACATGGAGCTGCACAGGGTGGCTGGAGAGGTTGCTGACCTGTGCCTCTAACACACAGGCTCAGAAAGACACTGACTGACCCAACTGATGAATATTTTCTACAATGTTAGCTAGCTATTTGTATTGTTGTGCCAGTGCATATACTCTTTATTGTGAAATATTGCTGATATCGAACAAGTAAACAGTCTAAAACTACACTGACTGTGACAATATGCAGTCAGTCAGAGCAGCTGAATGGGTCTACTTTAATTTTAGCAATAAATAGAGTTTACAGTTTGTGATGTTCCTCATTTTTCATCCAATGTGATGTTGTAATACGTTTGTTTGAAGTTTGGTGGCACAAAAGTGCAAAAAAACTATTCTGAGTGAGCAAGTAATTTTTTTTATCTGTACATATACAGACAACGAGCGAGTGAGCCAACACACACACACACCTGTGTTCCACCTCTGGTAGCCTCTGTTTTTGCATGCCTGAGGTGTTTCTGATTCCATCCCTCCAATCTCAACCTTCACCTGTCATTCCGAGGTCATTCAGTGATGTTATACTGAGGTCGCCTGTGATGTATCTGAGGCATTTATTGTCAGAGTGGAATGAATTCTTGGAAGGAACAGAGGCTAAGTATATCCTGGGTCAGAGGTTAACACTGTGTCAGGATGTCTGAAGGCAAGGTCATCCCATTCCACACACACTGATATGATGTCAGCTGCCTGCATGGTGGTATGCAGAGTACATTCATCACTGTGTCAAATTTATATTGAAATGATCAATTCATAAAATAGAAAATGAAGCATCTAATTGTTTTGTTGACTCATGAGACGCCACAGGTGTAACCGTGTAACTCTACTATGTTCATAATACAGTATACATATTATGTACAGTAGTCTATAATAGTGGTGCTATAGCATGCTGTGCAACTGGCTGTCAAACATTCATATATACAACCTTCGGTTTTTGAATTACAGTTATTTTTAATATGTTTTTGGGGTTATGCCATTTCATTTGGCTATGTTACTACAGACAAGTCAGTATGTGTAGGCTAAGTCAACACAATTACTATTTACATGTTTCTGACTTTACAAATAACATTGGGCAGTTTAGTATATTCACATTCCTTAAACTTAACTTGATAAAAAAAAAGATACTACTTGAGACAACATTGGTTAGACTAAACACAGTAGTGATTTGATAGATAGGCACTTTTGTAGCTACGCTATAACCTGCAGCAGGAAACATGAGCTCTACAGCAGCAATACCTTTGACACAGAGACTCAGAAGTGTGACGTGTGGTGTCTAAAAGCCCTGGTTTAGGACCTGAGTTGTGCACCTTTAGTTTAGTTCATTCATGGACACGGGTTTCCCCAGTCCCTCTCACTCCTCTCTTCTGTCTCCTACATTTTTTTTAGCCCTCAGTGTCATGGAAGTCCCCATGTGGTGAGGAACCACCTTATTGGCCACCACCAGCATCGAACATCTTCTTCCTGCCCTCCATGCCCGACATGGCCTCCACGTTCTTCCTCCAGTCTCCCACTTCCAGGTTGCCCTCCTGTCGGGGGCAAACAAGACCACATCGGACCAGAAATAACCGCATCAAACCAGTCCTAGCTGGCCAGAATCAATTCATCAGGCTTATTGTTAGATCCCAGTTTTGCTGTCTGTATTCTATGTCTGCATATCTGTCTGTCTGTAGTTTCATCTTTGCTCACCTTCTCCTGTTTGATGTCCTCTTTCTTGACAGACTTGAGGTTGGATCGGAGGTCCATGTGTTCTTTGTGTTTGGTGCCCAGCAGTGCTCTCATCATCTCTTCTGCTGATACTCTGACCTTCCTCAGAGCTGGCTTCTTAAACTTACCCCCCATGTCCATCACCTTCAGCTTCAACTCGTGGATCTGCAGTGGGGGGAGGGATCAGATTACTGCTATTTGTTGTACATGGTCCATGACATTAAACTAATAAAACGATGATCAATTAGATGATGGATGATTGATGTTTGTTTAAATAAGTGTGGATGTGTGTAGTACTGTAGGTGGTTAAGTGGTTTCATACGTCTTTGCCGTTCTTGTAGACTTTGGCCTCACAGTCATAGCGCTCTTCATCCACTTGGTCAATCCTGGTATGGAGCTGCTTACACAGTTTCTACAACACATACACACAGTATGCATGTAACCCTTATTTTGTACTTTTATTTTGTACTTTTATCCTTTAATTCTCCCCAATTTCATGATATCCAATTGGTAGTTACAGTCTTGTCCCATCGCTGCAACTCCCCTACGGACTGGGGAGACACGCAGGTCAAGAGCCGTGCGACCTCTGATAAACGACCCTGCCAAGCCGCACTGCTTATTGACACACTGCTCGCTTAATCCGGAAGCCAGCCGCAACAGCTGGCGACCAAGTCAGCTTGCAGGCATTCGGCCTGCCACAAAGAGTTGCTAGAGCGTGATGGGACAAGGAAGTCCCGTCCGGCCAAACCCTCCCCTAACCCGAACGACACTGAGCCAATTGTGCGCCACCTCATGGGTCTCCCAGTCACGGCCAGCTATGACACAGCCGAGGATCAAACCCGGGTCTGTAGTGACGCCTTAAGCACTGCGATGCAGTGCCTTAGACTGCTGCGCCACTCGGGAGGTAGCCCTTATTTCTAATGGTAAAGTACCTCTGTAGTTCATGTTCCTCCCAGATTTGCTGTAGTGTCTGTCACTCACCTGCAGCTCCTCCAAGGACAGGCCAGACACCTGCAGGGGCGGGAGCTGCTCCCCTAGGTAGCGAACCTTCTCCTCCTCTCTGGCTTGTTTCTCTGCCTCCAGCTCCTCCAATGCACGTGACAATAGGAGGATCTGGTGGGGGTAGACGAATGGAGGTTGGAGAGGTGGTGTGTGTGTCTGTTACTCAGTATCAGCTGTTTTGGGCAGCTTGACGGTGTGGAGGAGATGGTGCTTTTGTGTGTGTGTGTGTTTGTGTGCATGCGTATGTGTGTGCATGTGTTTGCGTCCATGCTTGCATTTGTTACCTTCAGTGACACCTTGCGGGAGGATGAGATCTTGGACTTGGGCTGAAAATAAAACAAATAAATTATATTTAAATAAGTGTTTAATAATTGGGGGTGTGACATTCTGTTCCAAGGTCCTAGATTTGGGCCACATCTGTATAAAGCCAGTGTGGAAGTTTGCTTGTTTCAAAACAGTTAGAATATGTGGTATTGCTCCTGAAATAGATCTGCCTTTTTGGTTCCAGGTATAATTATTTTTGGTTCAAGGTAGAACTCTTTGGGTTCCATGTAGAACCCTCTGTGGAAAGGGTTCTACATGGAACCCAAAGGGGTTCTACCTGGAACCAAAAGGGTTGTACCTGGATCCAAAAGGGGTTCTTCAAAGGGTTCTCCTATAGGGAAAGCCAAGAACCCTTTTTGTTTCGAAGTAGCACCTTTTTTTCTAAGACTGTAATACTGTATATACAACCCTAACCCACATAACTCTACCCCACAAATCCATACCCCAATAATTCCTACCCCACACAGACTTACCCCACACAGACTTACCCCACACAGACTTACCCCACATGGGCCTACCTCACAAATCCCTACCCCATGCATTTTTACCCTACACAGCTCTACCCCTCAAAAGCCTATCCCACACAACTCTACCCCACACATTCCTACAGTCCTACCCAGTGCTCGAGGTGGACTGGAATAGGTGCCAGTATTCATTTTGGGTGCCGGTACTCTTTATATTTAGGTTCCGGTACGCATTATATTTGAGAGCAATGGCCCTACCCCACACATTTCTACAGCCATACCCCACACAGGTCTATCCCAGAGCCATAAACATCGAGAGATTGGCGATGGCGGTTTCAACCAAAAAGCACATTAAGACACATTTACACAACATTACATAATTCAGCAGCAGCCATTTTGCTTCTTCCTGGACAATAGTGGCCTAGCAGTTCACATATTATTTGATTAAGTTAACTACACAAAGCTAGCTAACTGAGCTGCAAAAATTATAATGCAAATACGTGTTAAGACTGGATTAATAGAATGTTCAGAGGCAGCAACAGGGCGTCCAGCTCTAAAATTAGCCAAACTCTCTATGACTGGCGTACCCCACTCAGTCCTACCCACACCTGTCATACCTTTCCCTGAAAATAAAACAAGAGAGGTAAAACAAGAGAGGAGAGTTAACATTGATATTGATAACACCTGTAGATGTGTTGGGAGCGCTTTGTGTGTTGTGTTGGGAGCAGAGTTCCAGACATATTTCCATTGTAACAGATGGACAATTATTGCATTAGATCTACCTTGGTGTGTTCGACCTTTGGAGTGATGGGCATGGGGGCATTCTGTGGACACACACAGTCAGTACACATACACATCAAAACATTTCATTTTGATTTACTTCAAAAGAGTTAAAAGAAAAACTTACATCACTGCAATGGCCATTTAGAGTTTAAGGAGGGAGAGACAGAAAGCCACCCACCCAGACAGACATACAGAGACAGACAGACAGACAGACAGATACATACAGAGACAGACAGACATATGAATGCATGGACTTCACTCACTTCTATACAAAACATTAATTTCAATATGACAAATTAGCTATTTAGGAGTAAATAAACACTGCCTATGTAACAACATTCTTCAAAGTAGTACTTACTCATCAGCCATTGTTGAACCTTTGCGAGAGAGAGCAGTCTGTTTAGTATCAGAGACATAGAGTCAGAGAGACATCCCTGAAAAGCTACAGTTGAGGTATAAACCCCTCATGGTATGAGTATGATAAATTAACATTAACTAGCTACCAATCAGTGCAATACATTACCAAATCAATAATAAGACAGTTTGATTGATAATAATCACTAAATCCTCTACTGATGTTCCCTTACCACTGTTCGGTGCTCTCTTTGTTGAAAGCTTTTGGATTGAAGGCTTTTATGCAAGCATGTAGGCATAGGCTGGTATATATAGTACACACACACACACACACACACACACACACACACACACACACACACACACACACACACACACACACACACACACACACACACCAGACAATGGTATTGGCTGCCTGTGTAAAGCATGCCGTCCCTCCTGTGACCCGGTGACACTGCTGTAAATCAATCAGTCCATCATGCGGGATCAACTGGAAATCTCGGACTGTTAACTCATGCTACAGATTCCCACAGCCTGACAAGATTATCACCCAAGCGGCAGCTCTATCATTGTATTCAGTGAAGTTAATGTAATGATCTGGTGTGATTGAGCTGTGCTGTTTGAGTGAGTGTATGTGTGTGAGAGAGGTACACTCTTAAAAAAAAGGTTCCAAGAGGTTTTTTTGCCCAGGAGAACCCTTTTTTGGTTCCACATGTGGAAAGGGTCCTACATTTTTTTTATTTAACTTGGCAAGTCAGTTAAGAACAAATTCTTATTTACAATGATGGCCTACCAGCAAACAGTGGGTTAACTGCCTTGTTCAGGGGCAGAATGACAGATTTTTACCTTGTCAGCCAGGGGATTTGATCCAGCAACCTTTTGGTTACTGGCCCAACACTCTAACCACTAGGCTACCTCCCACCCTACATGGAACCCAAAAGGATTCTACCTTGAACCAAAAAGGGTTCTTCAAAGGGTTATCCTATGGGGACAGCTGAAGAACATTTTGAGGTTCTAGATAGCACCTTTTTTTCGTGAATATGGGGAGAATTTCAATTGCATACTCCTTGCGTCCTTTCTATTCTCTACTCGCCTCCATCTCATAACCCATTAGATGAGAAAGCCAGAGGTCCCTTCCCTCTAACTTTCTCCTCCAATGGGTTTTGAGAAGGAGGCGAGGAGAGAGGACGCAAGGAGAGTGCAGTTGAGATTCTCCCATAGTCTACTGTAAGAGCCTGGGGTATGTTATGTTAAGTCAACAGCAGATGTTCCACTGTGTTCTATTTATTCAGTAACCTTTCTGCTGCTATCTCTGTCCTCAACACAATGCTGCGCCCGTTCCTCCATCTGTCTCCCACCCAGCCGCTGCCTCACCATAGATCATTCACAGTTGACAGACTCACCACAGCCCTGTGCTATACCCAGCCTCAGTGCTCTCATTGCCCTGTACACTAACCTAACCCAGCCTTCTCTCATAGCCCTGTATCCCAGCCCAAACTAACCCAGTTACAGCCCAGCCCCAACTACCAAGCTCCAGCCCCCTCCTCAGCCCCAGTCTAGCCCTGCCCAATCTCCAGTGCTTAGACTAACAGCTTGTCTTGCATGTGTCTGTGCCCGGAAATCGTAATTAATGACTACTCTGACACCACCATAATGTGTCCTCCCCATTGATTTAAGCTTTTTCTGGCATCCACAGTGTTTACTGTTTAGAGTCACAAATAAAAGCGTTCTCCACGAAGGGCATGCAATGGCAGTCGGGTCTGCTACAGGAGGGCCAGTTGAAGCAGAGGGGTGTTAACCCCTACACCATTAGGTGGTACCACTCATTCCTGACTAGCCAGACTCAGCAGGTTAGCGTTAATGCAACCCTCTCTGAGTCTAGAAACATTAGCACTGGAGCACCACAGGGTTGTGTGAGGTCTCCCATCTTATTCACACTGTACACAAATGAATGAACCAGCAGTCATCCTGATAATTACATTTTATAGTTTTCAGATGATACCGCCATTCTTGGTCTATTGTATTAAGAGGCTGATACTACTGTGTACAGGTCAGAGATTCAAAGGTTTGTCAAGTGGTGTGATGATCACAATTTCATCCTTCATGTAAAGAAAACAAAAGAGATGGTGTTTGACCCCATATCTGTCGGCGACCACACTCGCCTGTGGTTGTCTACAATGCCAACATAGCATAGGTTAGTTCATACAAGTACCTAGATGTACATATGCACAATGTGCTTAGCTAGAAGATCCAAGTAGAGTGTCAGAGTCCAACAAAGCCTCTATTTCCTACATAGACTCAGGTTTTTGGAGTTGACCAGAAAGGAATGCTCCTTTT